>NW_007395361.1:7985-10958 GCF_000475195.1 Diaphorina citri | reverse complement strand
ATTGGTAAATAATTCATCCTAGATTTTGACCAACTATTTGGTTTGTGATTGTTCTGTATTCTTCGACTGCATCCTGAATATATACTCTGATCTTAGTCCCCTCTGAAAATAAATGCTTTAAAAAAGGGCTCTGCTTAATCTAGGGTAGTATGCCTCAGTAAAATTATTATTTTTTCCTTTAGCGCGAACGATATGCCCATTAGCATTGTTGAAGCGCTCAAGAGAAAAAAAAAGTGGATAAACTTACCAGAGCCTCAGCATTTCGGAACATATCTATGCGAGCCAACAGCATAGTTTTGCATTGTTCTTGTAGACTAACACCATCTGCTCTGTCTCTTCTGGCCAGACCCTCTAGACACATCAACTCTGCAAAATAATGACATTTGTATTTGATACGATCAACAACAAGTTTTACAATGTCTTACAACTTACAATGATATGACAGTAAAGAGACAATCTCCAGAGTCGGGCACTCAGTATCAGGTATCTCAGGTGCGGCTGAAAAGGTCCGCCTGTCAGGTCTACCTGATAGTGTGTTTGCTCATCAGGTAGACCTGACGATAAGGTATACCTTGATAGTGAGTCGCTGGTCTTACAATTATGTCACAATACAGAGAAGAGATTGCTCTTTGCATAAAAGAAAAATATGGGGTAAGTAGGTATGTCTGACCACATTGTTCAGGGAAAACTATAATGGATAAATAGTAATAATGTTCTATGAAAACATATACGTCATGACTTACGTCTCCCATTCCCGGGGGCTACATCTGCACAGTACTTGGTCAAATCCAGCGAGCAAGCAGCGTGCAGGAGAGGATCCACATTGATATCTGCTCTCCCTTCTTCTATAAGCGCGGCGACCTCTTCACGACAGGCACGGTCCCGGATTTTGCCCGCGACCAGGGCTCGCTTTAGACACTCCTCTACTGTACCACGCTGTGAGTCCATTTCCTCTTCCTTCTCCATCTCACACAGACCTTGGATCTAAGGGAATAAGTAGTGAATCATGCATTTTATTACTTGTGGCAAAGCAGAGAGCTTATTCACAACTTTTGTGGGTATCACAGCATTATAAGTGTCTCCTTTACTATGTATTAATTCTCATTTATCATCAAATAAGTCCCAAATTTAAACTTGCGACGTGCCTTGATATTTAAAATTTCTGTAATTCTGTACTAAATTTCATCAAAATCGAACCAGGCAATCGCGAGTTATAGCGGAACACAAAAACAAACATCTAAAACAAATGCAAAACGCACTATCGTTCGGTCAATTATACATTATTAACATATTTATTACATGGTTTTATATGCTGACCTAGATGTTATATCCGTGGATAATATTCATAGATAATGATGCATTCCTAGCATGTAAGCTGCCCCTTATGGATTATGGACTCTTTTTACTTTTTTATACAGCAGCGCCCCCGTAAAATTTCATGGTAAAAATGGAAATGTTTAAATAATTCCGATGATAATAATGGAAAATGCTGCTCGTCTGTAAATTGAACGACAGAAGGGTCTACGTCTAACTTTCTATAAACTGGAAGTTTTTAGCGGAATTCCCCTCGGGGAAAAAAAGAGAGGTTTGATAGAGGGAACTCTAACGGTTAAGGTCTCAGGATAGGAAAAATCAATCCACCCCTTCTGAGAACAAACCTATGTGTTTAGGTTAGTTAAGTTCGCCTCGGGCGAGATTTTTTTTTTTTTTTTTTTTTTTTAAAATTTATTTTTCCCCCCCTTTTTTTTTATAGGACACGAGTTGTGACTTGAGGAATGCGCTGATACTAACTCAGTAGAAGTCGTATAAGTTATCGTATGGTTACCAAGAGAGAGCCTCCTGCACCTATGGCACAGAAGTATGTTTAAACAGACGAATTTTTCCAGATTCTCAGAATGCGTTAGGTTTCATTCCAGCTTCCCACACGAGATATTTCGCGAATGTAGTCGGAGTGGCACCCTCGTAGGACAGAAGATTTTTCTAGGATCAGCCGACCCAAGGAAGAATGTTTCTCACAAGTTAAAGTTCGATGTGTGGAGTAGGACCCTGCGTAGTACTGAGGTCAGCAAGACTCTGTAAGCCGGGGTACGTACTCGTAATCTAATCGACAGCACAGTAGTGCCCTGTTAGAGTAGTATTATTTCGTTAAGGTAATAGTAGTTAAAACGATTATCGTAAGACAGGTCGGAAAATAGCGAGTAAAAAGATTTACGTTAGGGGCCCGTGAGTCCCCGCCTGTAAACTATGTTCGCGCGGTATGCGTATGGCGTAAAACCTAGGTTGGATAGTAATAGGTCAATAATAGAACACATAGCTCTTTATCATCCTACAAGCGGCTTAATGAGATACAATAACGCCCCCACGTGGAGATTAATTCGGAAAAAAATTTTTGTACTAGTTGGAGGGTATCCGCATAACGAGAAGGAGCGGGCATAATACCGTGAATAAACTTGCCCGCGTTGTCCAAACACCCACTACTTCACTTCCCTGCGCGAACACCTCTCGTGAGGCGCTTTCGCCGCAGAGTCTTTATTCGCCTACCGGTCGGTCTTCAGTTCAACACCCCGTCGCCACAGAGACCCCATCTTCGCGTGACGGTAAGATCAGCGGCCCGATAAGGCCCCATTACTACGTAAGCCCAGTGTACTCAGAATCATTGAGCGCGAACGAATCGCGAGTTACGTCTTATACCAGGGCCCCCGCCCAGCCTTAGGGTGGTCAGCTGTTTTCATGATAACAATGTAAGCCACGCGCGCCGACCCCACAAAAAGCTAACGTGTATAAGAGTTGCCCAAGTCGCAAAACAACAAGAAGACGAACTGAACCTGGGGCGTGGATTTACCCTTCATAACGACCAGATCGAAGAGCGGGTGGACTACTGCGGTCCCCTATGATGCCCCTACCCGTACGAGCTGCTGGTCCTGTCGCAGGTGCTGGACGTACGACTTACACGTCAACAAGTATACGGTTGCT
>NW_007395361.1:0-1261 GCF_000475195.1 Diaphorina citri | reverse complement strand
TTTGTATTTGATACGATCAACAACAAGTTTTACAATGTCTTACAACTTACAATGATATGACAGTAAAGAGACAATCTCCAGAGTCGGGCACTCAGTATCAGGTATCTCAGGTGCGGCTGAAAAGGTCCGCCTGTCAGGTCTACCTGATAGTGTTTTTGCTCATCAGGCATCAGGTAGACGCCCGTCAGGTATCTGATACTGAGTCGCTGGCCTTGGCCTTACAATTATGTCACAGTACAGAGAAGAGATTGCTCTTTGCATAAAAGAAAAATATGGGGTAAGTAGGTATGTCTGACCACATTGTTCAGGGAAAACTATAATGGATAAATAGTAGGTAATAATGTTCTATGAAAAGAGATTGCTCTTTGCATAAAAGAAAAATATGGGGTAAGTAGGTATGTCTGACCACATTGTTCAGGGAAAACTATAATGGATAAATAGTAATAATGTTCTATGAAAACATATACGTCATGACTTACGTCTCCCATTCCCGGGGGCTACATCTGCACAGTACTTGGTCAAATCCAGCGAGCAAGCAGCGTGCAGGAGAGGATCCACATTGATATCTGCTCTCCCTTCTTCTATAAGCGCGGCGACCTCTTCACGACAGGCACGGTCCCGGATTTTGCCCGCGACCAGGGCTCGCTTTAGACACTCCTCTACTGTACCACGCTGTGAGTCCATTTCCTCTTCCTTCTCCATCTCACACAGACCTTGGATCTAAGGGAATCAATTTTTACTTTTTTTTAACCGCTTCATGTTTTTACTTTCTTTTGCTGATTTGTTTTATTGTAAGTAATTCACTTTCCTTTTGCAGAATCACATGGCTTTTTGTTTCTGCACTGAAAACTTCCAAGTATTTTATTCTATGTATCTTCAACTTCATGATGGCATACATAACTTATTAAGTTCTTAGATTTAAATCAATCTAATGTTAAGAAAAATATCTCATTAAAATATTATGTAGCAATAGGTATTAATTTTTTATTTATTTTTTGTTTGTACGTAAGTGAAAAAAGTTTACTTTATATTTTTACTTTCCTTTGTACCTACTATCCCTTACATATTCGATTACATTATACTAAATGAATAATTTTATTTACTCGTAATTCCCCAACACATTTGTTTTATTATAATAAGACCAAAATAACACTTGGTAAAACTTTCAATACTATTAATAAATAAAAAAAACTCTTGACTTTTAGTTTTACAAATTTAATATATTTTATCTATACGCGTATTTCGGGTGTTACCCCATTCT
>NW_007395360.1:0-1006 GCF_000475195.1 Diaphorina citri | reverse complement strand
ACCCCGCCGGGAATCGAACCCGGGTCTCCCGCGTGCAAGGCGAGCGCAGTGACCACTACGCCATGGGAGCTGACTCATCTGATGAAATATTCATTATTGAACGAACGAACGGACGGAGTGAGTTTCAGGTTTCAACACTAGGCATTTACATAATATATGTGCAATTTTTCGAGGAGAGAAGGAAGACAGGATAGGAGAAAGCCAGCCGTTCCGAGAGCGAACATTATGCGTTCAGGATCCGCCTCGGGCGGGAATCGAAGGATGTTTTTCTGTCTATCAAAATGCTTGGATGTTGCTTTGATCATCAATTTTAGGCCTGATACGAGCATGCTGACACTCGACTATTGTATATTTTATGTGTTGTTATGATGTGTACGAGTAAATATCGTCAGTATTAGTATTATTAATATCATCATTATAAGTATTATTATTATCATCATCATTATAAGAATTATTATTGGCACTCTGAATTGATAAAATACACGGTGGAACAGCACATGTAGGATATGAATACAGGATGGACTGTTCAGACTGGGCCACTGGTTGAGATTTTTTTGTCGAGGCAGTGTGACCGGTTCAGTTCATGGTCGGTCGACTATGTGTGGACACACCTTTAGAAGGCTTTCAAGGAAAGGGGGTTTGCTTGAAAATCTTGCTCTGAAATTTGAGGCAAAGACCACAGATTTTCCTTGAATAGGCGCGAACGACAAGAGTTCAAAGCGACGACAACGCACGGCCTATATTAACACGAAATGACGACAGGGAGTTTTGAGTTTTCAACTCTAAACAACGAACATTTCACCGGTTTTCAGATGACGAAGACGGTCTTAACGAGGACTCATCCAGCGAGCCAGAGTCCGAGGTGGGGCTCGAAACTCTCATGGAGAGAATGAAAAAACTATCTCAGCTTTCCCAAGAGTTCAGCCCTGAGGAGAAGATCAAGAGGTTTATCCGTGTTGAGTCCCAGAGCGCAGAATTGGGAGCGGCCCCGCCCCCCGTCACGAGT
>NW_007395359.1:0-1006 GCF_000475195.1 Diaphorina citri | reverse complement strand
GTTGCCGGCAGTTAAGAAAGAGCTTTTATAATATGGTTTCTGAAAGGATTAGGTACCTACCTACACAAAGAAAGAAGAAAGACATATAAATGAACAAATTATATTGTTCAGTTGTAAAAATTGTTTCATATATTCTTTATATGTACCACGAAATTTATGTGACAGGTAGTATAAAAACAATACGAGTGTAAACAAAAGATAAATAACTTCAAATATAAACTTCTAATAACAAAATAAACCAACATCTTTCCCAGCGTCAGCGTTTCACTTCTTAGTCAAAAACTTCTGACCAAACTTTTATCCACAACCAAATTAAAAACTAAAAAGTACAGTAGAACCTCGATTATTTCAACTACCCCCGGTCCCAATTAGTTGAAAAAAATCGAGGTTCTACTGTATAAATAAATTAATAAGTCCCAAAACTGTAACAACGTATTAACAGTTCTTTTAAACCTGGGCCTTACCCTTTGAATGACTCTGTATTCCCTACATTTCATTCCACACACGAAAAAAACGTCGTATGGTTTGCAAATATTTTCTACTCATTGAGGGCAGTCCTTAGAGAGCTCTAAATAGGTGTCCACAACGGAGAACCGACCCTAGGCTCTAGCCTAGCCCGGAACCAACAGAAAATAAACAAATAATGAATGGACGCGGCTTCACGGGCGGGATTCGAACGCGCGACCTAGCGCTTACAGGGCAGACGCGCCACCCTTCAACCTATCTAGGCTGGCTTTATAAACGTTAAATATTGAATCATGGATTCACAAACCTTCGTCTCAAATTATTGAATTAAAGCCATTACTGGTCAGAAAAAATATTGAACGAACTCTGAATATTGAATTTAAGAATCAACAATTGCCAGCCTAGTTAGCTTAGTTGGTAGTGCGTCTGCCTTGTAAGAGCTAGGCCGCGGGTTCGATTCCCACCCGGGGCGGATTTTATCCTGATGGGATAATGTTCGTTCTCGGAACGGCTAACTTTCTCCTATCCTGTCTTCCTTCTC
>NW_007395358.1:0-1006 GCF_000475195.1 Diaphorina citri | reverse complement strand
AGAGTTCCCTCTATCAAACCCCGCGTCTGCCTTGTAAGCGCTAGGTCGGGGGATCGATTCCCGCCCAGAGCGAATTTTATTCTGAACGGATAATGTTCATTCTCGGAACTTTGGATTTTTTGCCTCTCACGCTCAGACTGTCTGAGCGACCCAGGTCTGTGAGACCGTACACTGACTGCTGAAAAGAATAAAACGTGCTTTGTATAATCCTAAACCAAAAAAGGCTTTTCTTACATATTTCAAAAAGAGAAAGCTGTTTAGGAACAGGCTGATCTATAAGCTGGTAGGTGGTATTCCTAGCTTTTTCTTTTTCCAGTGGGTCAAATCCATTATAACTTCTTAGTGTTACTACTTAGTTATTCTTTTCAACCTTCATAACGTGGGTGTTATGCGAGCAGTTATGTTCAAGACATCGTGCCAAAGAATACGGGCATAGCGATCATACCAGCTGCTGGAAAGCCGAAAGCAGGTTCTATGTTAAAGTACCAATAAAACAAGCTTTTGGTCTTTCGGATCTCCTACTTTCCCCGGAAAACAGGAAAGCCTGGAGTAGGTTGCATAGTTTCAGATAAAACCTGCTTCTGGCTTTCTATTTTCCAGCGGATGGTATGGCCATAGCTCCGTACCCTAATAAGTGCAGGATCACCTTATCATGGGGTGTTTTCTGATGTCCGCCTTATTTTTCGCCTGAGCTGGCGCTCCCGTTTTTCTTGAGTAAATACTGAGGCGTAGACCGACCAATGCTGCACACAACACACAATCGGAACAGAAAATATTTAATGCTGAGCCTCAAATTTGGCGAACAATTTTTTTTAAAGTTGTCGATGTCTTCAGAAAAGGCTATCAGCAAGAATTTAGCCTTTCATTTTTCAGTCCAAAAACGCTTTGATCTGATGTCCGTTGTCACTTTTATCTGATGTATCAAATAAGCAAGATCGACTTTATTGAAACAACGGCCTTTTCCTCTTATTCTAATAGGTATTTTGTTCTCTATTAAACCTATCTA
>NW_007395357.1:0-1007 GCF_000475195.1 Diaphorina citri | reverse complement strand
TACCTAGGTATAAATATCAAGCAACCCCGTGCTTTTGTTTTGACGCAATGCGCAATACCGACGGATCAGTACCTCCTGGTGTAGACAAAGGTGCATTCTAATTCTAACCTATTCTATTCTAGTTTACGAGTCTTCTTCTTCTCCTTCTCCTCCTCCTCCTTCTTCTTCTCCTTCTCCTCCTCCTTCTTCTTCTCCTTCTCCTCCTCCTTCTTCTCCTCCTCCCTCTTCTTCTGCATTGTTATTTCCCATTAAAACAGGGTCGGCATTTATCGTCATTCTAGTTAAATCAGCTCCAACACTGCTGTTTATTCAAGACTGACATTTGGTTCTGGCACAACTTTGTACCTACCTATTTTATATTTGGATGCCCTTCTTACGTTCTATTGACCCCAGCCATCACTTTTTACTATTTATAAAATGTTCTGGGTGAGAGGAATCCTTTTTAAGACCAAACTACCTATTATCAATCCATTATAGGTGGATAGTGTCATCCCATCATGGATGTTCCACTTTACACGGCCATTTTCCTAAGACCTCTATGAAGGTATTAGGCCATCAGGATGTAAAATTATCTATGAGCAGAGTGTATGTTCATGGCATGTTTTGTATCTTGGCAGGCTGGCTTATTCTCAGTTTAACCTTCTCCAGTGGGACGACTATTTTATTTCCTTCTATTGCAGAGGAATCTTCTTGGGGAAACTTTTGAGCAGACTGTAAATTACATCCTTAGTCTTTTTCATTTTCCATTTTGCTTTTCTCTCTAGTTCTGAAATGTTATTGTTTTGAGGAAAGCTAATGACAGTTGACAGCTGGTTCCTTTTCCCTTCATCTTCTTATGTTTCTCCTTTGTGTAATTCGTGTTTTATGTTGTGTTCTTCTTTTATACCTTTCTACGTTTTTTCGTCTTCCTTTCCTCTTTCAATCTTTCTGTTATACCTATTGGGAACCTTAACAAAAAGAAATTGGAATTGGTCCAAAACTTTGATATCAGGATTTAGGAAACAGTA
>NW_007395356.1:0-1007 GCF_000475195.1 Diaphorina citri | reverse complement strand
GGATTTAGCAAACAGGTAAAAGGAGTGCTTATTGCCTTGGTAAGAAAAATAGAATAATGGGGCGGGTCATTTTATTTACTTATTACCTATGTTTTTTTTCGTTTTACATTTATTTATGTAGTTATCTATTTTATTTAGTCCTTCCTTTTTGACGAGGTTTATCGAGTCTCAAAATACAACTCGGGGCCCATATTAGGCTCCCTCCCCCGTCACACGTTATGTTATCCACCACTTAAACTCATTTGACTCATATTCTAGGTCACTGGCTGGACATAAAAACTTCAAAACTGACTTATTGGCCACACATAACAATTAACACAGCAAGAGCATTATCACATATACATACACTGCTGTATATTGCTGTATACTCGTATCATTGCTATTAGTTTGTATTGTGATTGTGAGGGTTTTGATTTGATTGATCAAACCTGGTAAATTAGCAAATTACTTACAGAAGAAGAAGAAGAAGAAGAAGAAGAAGAAGAAGAAGAAGAAGAAGAAGAGAAAAAACTAGAAAGGAAGAAAAATCTACTTTTCATCGAAGGGAAGAGATATTTTTTTGAAGAGGTTTGATAAAAGGAAAATGTAACGACTAAGGTCATATTGTCCCGAAATCGAAGAGAGAAGGAAGACAGGATAGGAGAAAGCCAGCCGTTCTGATAACGAACATTATCCGTTCAGGATAAAATTCGGCCCGGGTGGGAATCGAACCCACGGCCGAGTGCTTACAAGGCAGACACGCTACCCTCCAAGCTAACTAGACTGGCAATAAATTTCTTAATGTTGAAGGGAGGAAAATCCCATTTTCATTTGACTTGCAATTTAGTATTAGATAGGTAACTAGGTACCTAATACTTGGTAAGTCCCGATCTTATGTCTTCAGTATAATGTGTATCATCAATTTTATTATTCATCACACTGACATTGTAAGAAATGAGGTTCTCATTGATAAATACAAAAACTGTCCTATAGCTATATTAGTCATTCTCATTTATCTCATGATAATT
>NW_007395355.1:0-1007 GCF_000475195.1 Diaphorina citri | reverse complement strand
ACAACCACTCCGTTCCACACGGTTGTGTCTTGAGTCAGGTCTGAAATGAGAAAAATTCGTAGTTTAGGTTTTTTCCCCTCGAGCGATAAAGGGACTTTTTTTTTCTAATTCCTATTCAGACAGTGTAAAGAAGAAAATCGTAGCTTAGATTATTCCCCCTCGAGCGGTAAAGGGACTTTTTTTATAATTTCCATTCAGGCAGGGTAAAGAAGAAAATCATAGCTTAGGTTTTTTTCCCCCTTGAGAGGTGAAAAGCACTCCGTTCCACACGGTTGTGTCTTGAGTCAGGTCTGAAATGAGAAAAATTCGTAGTTTAGGTTTTTTCCCCTCGAGCGATAAAGGGGCTTTTTTTTCTAATTCTTATTCAGACAGTGTAAAGAAGAAAATCGTATCTTAGATTTTTCCCCCTCGAGCGGTAAAGGGACTTTTTTTTTTTAATTTCCATTCAGGCAGGGTAAAGAAGAAAATCATAGCTTAGGTTTTTTTCCCCCTTGAGAGGTGAAAGCACTTTCAATTCCTATTCAGGCAGGGTAAACAAACAAAGGTTTGTTAATAAGATTACATACGGCTTATTCTGCTTGAATGATATTAAGATTTTTTTTTAAGGTTTGACAGAGGGAACTGTAACTGCTAAGGTCTTACCGTCCCGAAATCGAAGAGAGAAGGAAGACATGATAGGAGAAAGCCAACCGTTCCGAGAACGAACATTATCCGTTCAGGTTAAAATCCAACCCGGGCGGAAATCAAACCCGCGACCTAGCGCTTACAAGGCAGGACGCACTACCAACCAAGCTAACTAGGCTGGGCAGTTTTTTTTTCCTAAGAGGTTTGATAGAGGCATAGGGGGAACTGTAACTGTAACTGCTAAGGTCTTATTGTTTCAAAATCGAAGCGAAATGGAAGACATGATAGGAGAAGGTTTTCTCTGCCGTTCCGAGAACGAACACACGCTACCAACCAAGCTAACTAGACTGGCGGAGAGAGAACACCCTGTATACTCACTGGAA
>NW_007395354.1:0-1007 GCF_000475195.1 Diaphorina citri | reverse complement strand
AAAGAAGAAATTTATTTTCAAAACATCTTAGTTTCAGAGTAGGTAGGTGCGAGAGTACTTGGAAAACACAAGAAATAAATGCGGCCATAAATAATCATATAATAGAAAAGCCGAAGAAAACAAAAACCACGGAGAAAGAAAAGTGGAGGAGAAGGTAGAGAGAAAAGAAAATGCTAGGGGTGAAAAAGAAATGGAGGGTAAACTGAAGGGAAAATAGAGGAAGAGGAATAAGGAAGAATGAGAAGAGGTGAAAAGAAGGCAAAAAGGTGCAAAACATTAGCTCGGTAAAGTTCAATCTCTTCTTGAACATAATCACAAGTACATGAGATCGCGAGAGAGATTTCAGAAGAAGAAGAATAAGAAGAAGACGAAGAAGAAGAAGAAAAAAAGAAGAATAAGAAGAAGAAGACGGAGAAGAAAAATGAAGAACTCGAAAGAAAATTTAAAGTAATAAACTTTCGCTTCAACATAATCACAAGTACATGAGATCGCGAGAGAGATTTCAGAAGAAGAAGAAGAAGAAGAAGAAGAAGAAGAAGAAGAAGAAGACGAAGATGATGAAGAAGAAGACGAAGAAGAAGAAGACGAAGACGGAGAAGAAAAAAATGAAGAACTCGAAAGAAAATTTAAAGTGATAAACTTTCTTATTAACTTGAGAAGAAGTTCAGAAGGAAAGAACAAATAGGATGAGAGATAAGGAGGAATGAGTGAAAGAGAAGGAGGAGTGAGTTATTAATATGGAATGTGTGTGTGGGAGAAAAGGAAATAGAGGAGGAGGAGAAGGAGGAGGAGGAGGAGGAAAAAGAAGAACACGAGAGACTTGGTGTGAGTGAAAAATGAGAGAGATAAAGATAAGAACGAGTTAGGGAAGGAGATAGATGAATGTGGGATAGAGACTGAGAGAAAGAAGGATAAACCTCAAAATAATTCAAATACAAATTTAACCCCTTTAATTGAATTGTCCTATTATATTGGATTTTCTATTTAAAATTTAAATAGCTCACATA
>NW_007395353.1:0-1007 GCF_000475195.1 Diaphorina citri | reverse complement strand
CTCTCTGATATTGGGGAAATGGCCTAGCACGGTGTAGGTCTTCCGACTCTGAAATCCAAAGTAACAACCGCTTTATTAAGAAGGGATCACACAAAAGAACTCTCAGAGACTAAGGTGTATGGGCAAACAGACCGAAAGGATGGGTTTAACCCAGATATGACAAGAACTCTCAGAGACTGAGGTGTATGGGCAAACAGACCGAAAGGATGGGTTTAACCCTGATATGATCAACAAACTTTTTGTTTTACGAATCTAAGAAAGATACCAGCTACTTCTACTTACTAAGTCCAAATTAGGAATAGAACATTAATTCTCAATGCATTTTTCTTTGTCCTAGTTGTGATGCTCTTATTGATCAAACGCACCCTTTTTTAATAGCATGCAAACCTAAATGCGTCTGTTTATAAAAGTTTATAGGTAACGCATTGTTCTAGTTTTTTCCATTCATAATTTCTCCCCTTATTTATGTGCTTTTAATCTAATCTAACCAAAACAAAAGAGGTTGACACAACAGGTGGTGTAGTAAAGAATGAATGGGGAAATGGGTTAGGAGGATGGTGCTTTCTTTCAAAGGCCCAATAAATTTATTCATGCAAAGGTCCTAAAATATTTACATATGTAAGTAAGTCAATACTCCCATTCCCTTTGTCCGGAGCCATCTACACGGAAGGAAAGGACTCCTCATGGACAAACATAAGTTTGTCAATGAGGTTTTATACTGTCGTATTGGGTCGTTCAGGATCGGCCCGAACAAACGACCGATTCTGGGTGACTGGGAAAGACTTAAAAGTGAAAGAGGAGAGAAATAGCTCTGAAATCTTTGAATCTTGAAGGTGAACGCTCTTTTGGTAGCGATGACCATAGTAACCAAATATCATTGCTAATACATATTTGTAGCCAAATATCACCCACTCGTACGACAATACCTTAGCGTTTCATTGTTTCCTTACCTTGATAGCAGTTTCTACGAGGGATTTCAAATACTTGAGCTTCTTGTTGAAGATGAT
>NW_007395352.1:0-1007 GCF_000475195.1 Diaphorina citri | reverse complement strand
ACTTCTCAACTGTAAGTCGGACAGTTCTAAAAGTTTCACCATTCGATTCGGCGTGAAAAATCCCATGGGATCAACTATGCACATGCTTACTTGTTAATCAACGAGCTATTTTTTGACGAGTGCGCACCCAAAGGTCATCGGACTTCCCAGTTGAAGTGGACTGTACCAATGAGAATAATCCGACAGTTAGTCCTAAACCTCACATAAAAAAATAATCACATGACTTATATTCTTATTGAAACATATCAATATTATGAATCTACGGTGGTGTAGTGGTCGTAATGTCTTGTTGAATAAAAAAAACCTAGGTATGTTTACCGTAATGTGATGAATTGGAGTAGGGTATTCGCCTGTTGGAAGTGATGAGTTTGTAGGCAGTTGCTTCGGAGTTTCCTCTGTCCCCTTCTTCCGCTTCTCCTCCTCGTTGTCAGACATGGTTGAGCTTCGTCAGGGTCACCAATTTGGGGGCTGTGTCCGAATGTTGATGATCACGGACAGGCTCCCTCCCAATAGATAATATCTCCTACTTAAATGAAACTGACTCAGGTTTTACTGGTTGAAGCAAAGACACAAAATGTTGTTTTGTTGTTTATTGTAAAAACCGCATCTTTATTAAGGAGCGCGGTAGCGCTCCGTCCCGCCAAGTCAAGAAAGTTTGACCGCGCTACTAGAGATATTATACGCGACAGGGAAAGTAGCCGTTTTCAGGTAGTTGTAGGGGGACAACTATAAATGATGGAAGAAAACGGATTGCATGTGTGTGTTGGGGCATGAAAGTAGACCAAGTTGAAAAAAAAAAATTCATCAAAATCAGTTAAGTTTAGTATAGAATACGGTTCCAGCTATCTTGTCCAAAGTGCTGGCATTTTTTTTTTAACGAATCGGAAATGCGTTCAGGAGGAAGGGAAATGTCGGGCTCCGATTCCAAGGTGGAAGGTTCGAAGCAGGGGAGATTGAAAGGGGTGAGGGCGGGAATTTCCGGGGCCCACAGGTTGTGTACCACTTCA
>NW_007395351.1:0-1007 GCF_000475195.1 Diaphorina citri | reverse complement strand
TTGATAAATTTATGAACTGGTAGATTCTGTAGGTAGTAGGTAAGTGCTCTGCTCATGTTCATTTTTTTCTCTTTTTTTATATATATAAAGAAAAAAGTTGTTTAATAGTTAAAATGAATACAGTGCAACATTTAATAGATCATAAATTTTCAACCCTTGCTCTAAATGAGAAACTTGAAATAAAAAGGCTGGGGAGACCAACACCCAATCTAAACTTGACAAACACTGTGACGTGTGACACTGTGACAATCATAGGGTGAGTTATTTACCTAATCACAATTTATTTTCATTTTTCGTGTGCATGTTTCATTTTTCATGTTCCTCTTCCTCACTTTCTCTAACAACCTACTTAAGTACATATTGAAGTTAGATAGGGTGCCTATATACGAGTATAACACACAGACCTACTTTCATCTAGGACAAAAATTTGAACCCCCACTTGGGAAATTGACGAACCGCCACATTACGTAGTACCTACATAAATATGTACCATGTACCTACATGAACATTATAGTTTTAGAACATTATAGTATATACTATATAGTATCATGGCGGACTATAATAGTCATAAAAGGGCCCTAATAGATATCGTAGGTATAAGCCGTATAAGCCAAAAGAAGTCCATCTAAAAGCTGGTGTAGAAATGGTGAGAGTTAAGACAGTGTCGAGGGTTTTCTTTGACGTCACCCATTTGATTTACACAGGCCAGTATTTCTCTTTGGATTCACTGAAAACTATCTGTGTTAAAATCGAGAATGTGTCATGGAATACGAGATCATTTAACTTCTTGTTTTTTTTTCTTTTTTTTTCCAATATTATACTCTTCTCTTCTCTGATTATAAGAGTACAAAAATGTCATTCGTCTCGTCAGCGCGCGAAAATTCCCCGGTTCGCGAGTCTCTCACAAGAAGACTAACACTAAGTCACCAGTATTTGTTCAAATTGTCACCCTAATGCAATTACCTACTTCCCATTTCTTTCCCGACGCGTTAGCAGAAGAGCTTTCC
>NW_007395350.1:0-1007 GCF_000475195.1 Diaphorina citri | reverse complement strand
GCAAGAAATAATAGAAAAAGCAAATTGTTTAAAAATAGATGTGAATTATAACAGGAAGAATTATACAATTTTAGCTATCTATAGAACAGGCGAGAGTGAACCTCAAAATTTCATCCAACAGCTTGACCATTATTTACATACAAATTCACTTCATCACAATTACTTTCTTATTGGAGACATGAATATAAATATACTACCGGATAATATGACTGATCTAGGACAAAACTACCTAGATACTTTAATGACCCATAACTTTGTTTCTTGTATTAGACAGCCTACGAGGGAAGATCTAGAACGAGGCAATACTAGTTGTATTGATCATATAATGTATAAACCTTCTCATCCATCTGATTTAGAGAATATAAAGACAGCTGTACTACATACACATATAACGGACCATTACTCGACAATAGCTACCATAACAACTGATCATGTAACTCATACTGAGGATACAAAACACAAACATAATTTAAATTTCGAACAACTAGATCAAGATCTCTCAAATGAACGTTGGGAAGATGTATTGTCATGTACTAACGTAAATGAGGCTGCTGCACTATTTACAAATAAATTAAATAGGTATATAACAAATAACACTACAATGAAGACCTATTCTTCCAAAATTAGACCAATAAAACCTTGGATGTGTCCTAGTCTTGTGAACTCTATCCGAAACCGAGACAAACTTGCAGCCTTAGTGAAAAAACATCCCAATAATGAGACTTTAAAATTATATTATAAAAGAACTAAAAATATAGTGAATACCTGCGTTAGAACGGCGAAAGATAATTATTATAAAGATGAAATAACTAAAAATAAGCATGATTCTAAAAAATTATGGAAAACTATACACGAAATAAACAACTCCAGGAAGAAAAATACAGCATTAATAAATAAAATCACAGTTAATGGTCAGACTATAGATTGTCATTCAAACAAAGAAGATGGGGCACTATATTTTAATCAATATTTTAGTAATGTTGGGAAAAACCTTGCTGAAGAGATTC
>NW_007395349.1:0-1007 GCF_000475195.1 Diaphorina citri | reverse complement strand
AACTATCGATAGTCGGCGCCATCGATAGTTATCGATATTTTTCAAAAAAACTATCGATAACTATCGATAGTTTTCGATCGATAGTTCTCCTCCTCTAAGGTGTGTACGCATAGTCGACCTGCCGTCGATCGATGTAGAGTTGTAGACTGAACCGTCCACACTGCCTGGACAACATAGATTCACCTCGTCGACCAACTATGTTTGGAAACACCTTTACAAAAACGAGTTTACATTGTTTTTACGGTAATTATGCGGAAGTCACGTCCGTGGAAAAGATAAGCTCCTTTTTGTATTTAACCTAACCCTGTAATAACACTGGTCACTGCTCGTTTGTGCCAGTTCCTTTGGTAGCAATATTCCACGGACGTGACTTCTGCACAAGTACTTTTTTACAATGAAATTGAGGAGATAGGAGAAATTGAGAAAGCCAGCAGTTTCGGGAAAAAACATTATCCGTTTAGATCGTTTAGGATAAAGTTCGTCCCGAATGGGAATCGAACCCACGACCTAGCGCTTACAAGTTAATCGACTTGATTTCTCACCTTTCTCCAGAAGTTTGGTCATTTCGAATTGAGAAAGCCAGCAGTTTCGGGAAAAAACATTATCCGTTTAGATCGTTTAGGATAAAGTTCGTCCCGAATGGGAATCGAACCCACAACCTAGCGCTTACAAGTTAATCGACTTGATTACTCACCTTTCTCCAGAAGCTTCGTCATCTCGAGTACGACACAGCTGCTCCAGATTTCTCCCACCAGTGTGTACGGGCCTTGTTTTTGAATAGCCTTCAGGGATCGGGTTAGGCCCTTGGCATATTCAGCTATGGATGTCACCTTATAACAGAATGGACCAAACAAAGTGAGTTTCATGTTTTAACTCGACCATTTTTTCCTTTAGTTTGTCTGACTGTTTGTTTTTCACCATTGTAAATCTCAAACGGATTGACCGAATTTGATGAAAATTGGAAAAAAAAAATGTTGAATACATTAAGTTTTTATTTTTATTATTAT
>NW_007395348.1:0-1007 GCF_000475195.1 Diaphorina citri | reverse complement strand
CATCTTGGATTTAATGGTGTCGTTACCCATGTGCCATTCGTGAACCTGAAAACAGATTGAAGTCCGATTGAAACAGCAACAAATAGAATATACCCTGCTTATACTGCCAGAATGAGACTGAAAAGTCCCTTTACTCCCGCAGTCTAAACACGTGAACCTGAAAACAGATTGAAGTCCGATTGAAACAGCAGCAAATAGAATATACCCTGCTTATCCTGCCAGAATGAGACTGAAAAGTACCTTTACTCCCGCAGTCTAAACAGTCTTATGTATTTGGTACAATAATTTTGAAATTGAATTACAAGTTTCTAAGGGACCCTTGCTTAACTTGAACAAAAAGACATTGGGTTGTCAAATTTGGATCAAATAAAATTATAAAGACGTGTTATTCGAGGAGTATAAGCTCGCCTGGTGATTCGGAGGGTTCAATCCCAGACAGCCAAAAAGTAATCGCCTACTTTCTTATGTAAAAATCCAGCCTAGTTAGCTTGCAGGGTAGCGCGTCTGCCTTGTAAGCGCTAAATCGCGGATTCAAAAAAAATGAAGACAAAGGCCAGCCTAGTTAGCTTAGTTCCTTGGTAGTGCGTCTGCCTTGTAAGCTCTAGGCCGCGGGTTCCATTCCCGCCCCGCCCAGGGCGGATTTTATCCTGATGGGATAATGTTCGTTCTCGGAACGGCTGGCTTTCTCCTATCCTGTCTTCCTTCCCTCTTCGATTTCGGGATGATAAGACCATAGCAGTTACAGTTCCCTCTGTCAAACCTCTTAAAAAAAAAAAAATAAAAAAATAAATGTACATGTACGAAGAAGTAACTACTTGAATAAGTGCATGATAAAAAAATGGAATGAAAATATCTAAATATGAAAATAGGTATAGTTACCTATGCTGATATTGAAAAATAGTGATAACAAAATGCGTAGATAGGTAGGTCCTATTCGATCTATTAAATTTGAGCCCCTAACTCTAATCCCTATGGTGATAAGCTCACAGCGCGTCGTACGATATTGG
>NW_007395347.1:0-1007 GCF_000475195.1 Diaphorina citri | reverse complement strand
TAAAGAACAATCTGAAGAACACCGTAAAGAACAATCTTATCTGAAGAATTAAATATATTAAAACTGACAAATTTTAAAGTAGGTAAGGTCTGTTTTCAACCTTTCCACTTGACAGTTTTACATTTACATGAATTCCATTTGTAGCCAGCTTAATTAGGTACTTATTCAATTGAACAAGCAAGAGTTTTAAAAGTTGTCTGCTTATTTGTACTCGTATGGCATTTAGTTTGTCTCTAAACGTTAAACAAAGTCTGTTAGTTTGTCTATTATTACCAACCTCAGTGGTGTAGTGGTTAGCGCGGTGGACTTCGGATCTGGAGGTTGGTGGTTCGAGTCCAAGTCAAATCATAAAATTTAGCATAGTGCATTAATGCTTGACACATTTGTGTTTGTGACAAGCATTTCTGCTTAGTGCTTAACACAATTAAAATTCCGTAGTTTGTCTATTATTAACTTTAGTTTCTATTAACACACAAAATTAACCAGCCTAGTTAGGTTGGACGGTAGGTACTTGGTAGCATATGTTTTGACACATCCACCAACAACACGTTTAGCGGAGAATGCAGCTCATACACTAACACGGAGTTTTTCATAAAATTGAAGTTTGTTTGTTTCTTTTTTCCCTTGTTTTGTTTGTTATTTTGTTTCTTTGTTTGGTCGTTTGTTCGTTAGTTTCTTCGTACGGTCGTTTGTTTGTTCGCTCGTTTGTTTGTTTGTTCGTTTGTTTGTCGCTTTGTTCGTTCATTAGTTTCACTGTTTGTTTGTTTCTTTGTTAGTTTATTTGTTTCACTGTTTGATCGTTTCTATGTTCGTTTGTTAGCTTCTTTGTCTGTTCGTTTCATTGTGTTGTTCGTTTTTTTGTTTGTTAGATTTCTTGTTCGTTCGTTTGTTTCTTTTGTGTATTTTTTGTTTGTTCTTTAGGTAATTGTAAAAATGTAAATGTAAATGCAGTTTCTTTGTGTTATTATATCACAACTTTGGTGCTCACTGCAGCATTGTAGGATTTT
>NW_007395346.1:0-1007 GCF_000475195.1 Diaphorina citri | reverse complement strand
TATATCACCTGCTTTGGTGTGGCTAGGGCACTTGTGTGGTAAACACGAGGGCGTGGGTTCAATCCCAGATCTCAGATGAAAAAATTCCCGTAGAATTTAATAACCTAACAACATCGATGGTTGGGAAATCGTAGGATTGGCCCTTGGTTGGGAAATGATTATATCGTTAAGGAATATTGGCCAACGATAAGACAGCGCACCAACCCATACATTTTGCCAACCACCAAAATGTAACGTAAGGCCAACCATTACCCAACCTAACATGTTGTTGGGATTATCGTCAGTTAGGACCAGGGAGTCTCACTAGAAATGGCTCCGAAGAAGAAAGTAAAGTTATTGAAACAGAAAGGTATGGATAAAAAGAAGAAGACGAGGAGGAGAGAAAGAGAAAGAAGAAGATGAAGATGAAGAAGGAAAATATTGTCTAAAGAAAAGAAGAAGAAAAGAAATCTCGTAATACCATTGGATACGATATTATGGCTCCGAGTCGCTCACTTCCTGGGAACAATGGAAATTCCTGACACTTCCACCTAGCCTCCTGCTAAGTGTTAATAAACTCTGTCGTCCTATGCTCGATTCCCCCGGTACAAAGAAACGTACGAAAAATATTAGACAAGGTTCATCGATCCGATCTTATGTTCAGTGTAACAGAACTGATCGCTCCTATTGACTCAAATACCATCGGTATATTATAAACATAAACAGTATAAACACTCACTGTACAGAGTTTTTTTTTTATTGTTATTTTAAAAGGTTTGATAGAGGGAACTGTAGCTGATAGGGTCTTAGAGTCCCGAAAGCGAAGGGATAAGGAAAACGGGATAAGAGAAAGCCAGCCGTTTCGAGGACCAACCTCATCTGTTCAGGATAAAATCTGTCCTGGGCAGGAAACGAGTTAGCTCTTACAAGGTAGACGTTCTACCATCCAAGAGTGTTCATTCAGGTTGTATTATCAAGGCGCTCGCCTGGTAAACAGGAGGGCGTGGGTTCAATCCCAGCCGAGGTAT
>NW_007395345.1:0-1007 GCF_000475195.1 Diaphorina citri | reverse complement strand
TCAACGATGAAAAAACAAATGAAAATCGAAAGAGAAAAAGCATTGAGAAAAGAGAAGAAGCAAGTTTTCTATAAAAAATAAACACAACTTGATTCTGTATTACATGAACAATATCCTCAATCCGCAGCTAAACAGAAAGGAGCGGATAAAGGAAAGAGACAGGAAGGGAAAGGAGGAAACAATGTTAATTTATACCATTTAAAAAATAAGCAGACATACATTGTGCTCAGCAAATAGAATAAGAGAAGCGAAAGAGAAAAAAAAAGTGGAGGGGAGGGGGATGGAATAAAGGAAATGCTGCAAGGCGAGTGCAATGACCACTACGCCATGGGAGCTGACGCTGTATGAATTATGCAAAATCTACTTCTCTATTTTGCCTGGAATATATTCTTCTTTTACTTGCCTGTAAATTTGCATATTTCTGCATAAGCTATCCGAGAGAAAGTGTGAGGGTTCTGGTCACTCAACTGTTCATTTGCATACGTTAGGGTCAAAATATTGTTATATACTGGTAAGTAATTGAGGGGCTTTTTTGAAAGAAGATCCTGTCCCTATTGATGCCCTTTTTCAAGAGAACGGCTTTTCCTATGTACCTACTCGTATAGTGTTGCATTACCATTTCTCTCATTAGATGGGTGAGACACAATAGGTACTTCCCATTTAGATATTGGGTCAACACGAGAACACCAGAAAGTAACCCTTTGGAATAGGTATGTGCAATCGACAGAAAGGACTCTTCCAGGGGAACCCTACCACAAAAAGAAAGTCACCAAGAAAAAATAATCGATTTTTTGTCGATTGTGGGATCGAACCCGGGTGATTTTTTCCAACGAACGATTGGAACTTTGGGACACCTGGACAATAGAGGACAAGCGAAGGTTTCATTAAAAGCAAATCACGACTCACAACAAGCCCAAAGAGAAACTCATCCATTGAAACTTTTTAACTCGTTTATGCCAAAGCTCTGCCAAAGAACTTTCGGGAAAAATCATACAATATTTTCCTCC
>NW_007395344.1:0-1007 GCF_000475195.1 Diaphorina citri | reverse complement strand
AAAAAAAATGAACACTGAACAGCAGTTTGAGAAAAACCAAAAAATACGAGCGTTCCTCTAATTGTGCCTCCCAGTGTAATTCAAAGTCGCATAAAAAAAAAGTTCCCTAGGTGGTCACTCATCCAGCTACCAACCACGCTCAACGTTGCTTAACTTCAATCATATGTGAGGAGTCTAGGTACAAATTTCATACAAAGTCGTAAAGCTCAAAATATTTTTCTTTCGATCAAAGCGAGTACGAATGTTCAACCGTACTGTAGTAATAGAAAGTAAAAAACTAAAAATGAAGCTAAAACTCTGCGGGAGGAAAAAGATTCTTCTCAATAGAAAAAAAAAAACTAAAAATGAAGCTAAAACTCTGCGGGAGGAAAAAGATTCTTCTCTGTGGTCGTGTGGTCGCGCTTCGCGCTCCCTTGTTTACGGTCGCGCTGCGCTGCGCGACCGGGGCTTCGCGGTTTGTGCATGAGGTCGCGCTTCGCGCTCCCTTGGCTTCGCCCCTGAAAACTGATATCGTCCCTGAGTCTTGTCTCGCAGAAATGAAAACTCAAAACTGAAAGCGAGAGAAAATATCATTTTCCACGAAATGAGGGTTAAGCAACAATTACTTTGGTTAATATCTGGATGGGTGATTATCCGATTTTTACCAAAATACGACAATTTTACTGGGGGTCTTCGTTTACACGTTTTTGATATCTATTATAGTTTTCTCTAAACAATGCGAATATTAAACGTAGGAAAAGTTTTGCTGGCCTCACAGTGTGTTCCCCGGGTATTTCTTATGGGGGGACTAAAAAACGTCAATATCTCGAAAACGGTTGGGAATTTTAAAGGTCTGATAATTTTTTTGGGTAGATACGACAATTTTACTGGGGGTCTTCGTTTACACGTTTTTGATATCTATTATAGTTTTCTCTAAACAATGCGGACAGACATACATACATGATAGTAGACGTCATCGATCCGATGTTGTCTGCAGACTTCCTCCATTTCCTCGTCTCTGGCAGGTA
>NW_007395343.1:0-1007 GCF_000475195.1 Diaphorina citri | reverse complement strand
AGCGTTTCTGCGCATTTTGACATTAAGTCTGACGTCACAACTCTTTGAACTTTTTAATTAGAACGGCAATTAAAAGTTGTTCGACCTTTTAAAGTTACTTTTTCGGAGTTTTGACTTCAGATTTGGATTTTTCACAACTTTTTACGTAGGAATCGACCTTTCATTCATAATTTTTATCCAACTGCAACTGCTCCATTGGGCAAATTAAAGGTCTTTTTACGAGGAAAACGAAAGTGGTGGTGCAAATTTTGTCCAGAGAACCATAAAGCCAAAAAACCAAAAAAACTGTTTTTTCCTAATGGTTTAGTACAGGCGCTATTACGCCAAAGGAGGAGAAACAAGCTTCAGAAGAGGGTAAATTGGAAAAGGAAAATACGAATCTAATTTATTTTACTAACAGGTTACGTTTATTAGTAAGGTATTTAAGAATCTCATACCCTATTCTGTACCCTGAAAGCATGAAATGCAAAAATGGTGATTTTGTTTCCTATGTGCTATACTATTTCCTTATTTTTAGTCCTAAAAGAAAAACAACTAGCATGAAATGCAAAAATGGTGATTTTGTTTCCTATGTGCTATACTTATTTCCTTATTTTTAGTCCTAAAAGAAAAACAACAGCATGAAATGCAAAAATGGTGATTTTGTTTCCTATGTGCTATACTTATTTCCTTATTTTTAGTCCTAAAAGAAAAACAACTTTTTTTATGTAAAAAAATAAGATAATCAGCGAATCTTTTATTTTATATAAGAATATTTATGTATAAAGAAAAACGATTTTTTTTATGTAAAAAATAAGATAATCAGCGAATCTTTTATTTTATATGAGAATATTTATGTATAAAAAGGAAAGGTGTACGCATGTAATCAACATGATATAATAAATTAAATGTCTATGTACAAGAAAACAATGAAACAAGAAATTGAGTCCTTTTTTTTTCTTCTTCTTCTTCTTCTTCTTCTTCTTCTTCTTCTTCTTCTTCTTCTTCTTCTTCTTCTTCTTCTTCTT
>NW_007395342.1:0-1007 GCF_000475195.1 Diaphorina citri | reverse complement strand
TTCTTGTGTGCTGAGGACCACCCAAATGCGGTCAGGAAGTTGAACCTCCGCCACAGACAGGCGAAATTCTTCCGAAATTAATGGTCAGCAAATTCAGGGAAAGTGCTAAAGTTTTTTTCAAAGCAGGTATTAGTCGTTCTCGGAACGGCTGGATTTTTTCTTCTGTCTTCTTTTCTCTTCGCTTTCGGGTCGATAAGACCTTAGCAGTTACAGTTCGCTCTATCAAACCTCTTTGAAGTTGCTTTAGCTCAGTGGATCATCAACGTGCATTCTACCAAGGCAATGCACACTGAGATGTAAGGCAAATGATGAACCCTCAAAAAAAAAAAAATCATGTATTTTTTCACCTTTCCCTTCTTATCACTAAATGTGTACCTCTCTCTCTCTCTCTCCCTCTCTCTCCCTCCCTCTCTCTCTCTCTTTCTCTCTCTTGCTCTCTCTCTCTGTCTTTTTTTTCTCTCTCTCTCTGTCTCTCTCCCTCTCTCTCTCTTTCCCTCTCCCTCTCTCTCTCTTCTTATCATCCCTTATCTCTTTGTTATCAATACAAAGTAACACACATTACGTCCATGTTTAGTTGCGAGCAACTTGTTCAAAAACATACCAGGTGGGAAAATAGAGAAAGTACCTACTTTTAAAATTCAACTTGACGATCAATTAAAAAAAAGGAGGTTTGAGAGAGGGAACTGTAACCGCTATGGTCTTATCGTCCCGAAATCGAAGAGAAAGGAAGACAGGATAGGAGAAACCCAGCCGTTCCGAGAACGAACCTTATTTGTTTAGAATACCAATCCGCCCTGGCCGGGAATCGAACCCGCAACCTACCCTTCAAACTAACTAGGCTGGCTAAACAAACTTCGGTAAATTGTCTATCAGTCAGTCCTATTCAGGCAAGATAAGTCACATTCTATTCCCGGTATACAAAAGGTCGCTTTGGACCGCAACTAATCCGCGATGTTTTCAATTAGTTCTCAACAATTTCCATGTTATTTGGCCACTCTTCGTAGAAC
>NW_007395341.1:0-1007 GCF_000475195.1 Diaphorina citri | reverse complement strand
CCCATATGTAGGTACCTACTTTTGTAGTAAGTATTTCTGTAAGAGAAGTTAGTAACTGAAGAGCAGTAGACTTGAACCAATTAGATATCCACTGAAGTATGATTTTATTCATGATAGAGGGAATCAGAATGTATTATTGCTTCAATATTTCAATTCAATATAAACACTTCACACTTCAATATAAACTTTACACTTCAATATAAAAATACCTACTTACATATTTATTTATTATTATTGTGAGAGGAAGGATTCTAAAATTATTTGCCATGTGCCAAACACTTTTCTGAAAATATCTGATTGGTAGATAGTTACTTAGTTACTAAGTGAGCACCTACATATTATGATCAGTTTTATTAGGTGTCTAAAAGGTCATTAAGTAAGCAATGTCTTTACTTACTATTTTTTTATTTATTTACTTTAGTCAAGTGAAGACATGGCTTTTAAGTATCCCTTCCTCCTGCCCCCAAACAACCTGGTGATGTGAAACAAGCTTCTCAATGTAATGAGCGACTAACCCCCTGGTGGTCTTTTTTACTAACCCTGGGCTCCCTGGGCTTTTTTCTGTATGTTTGGTGGTGGTGATGGTTTTTTTCTAATTTCTTGTGATGTCCTTTTCCAGAACTTTAGACGGGGTTTATCTAAATAGTATAGCAAGAGGTAGCGGTGATTATATTCCCCCTATTTTCTTGTAATTTTGAAGTTCTTTTCGGGAAATTTAGGAAGGATATAATAATATGTAGCTACATTTTAAGAGATTTGGGGCTCATGGTAATAGTCACTATTGATTGCTTCACAAAAGGGGGTAATCTTTCTTTTATGCGAGACTAAAATCCCCCAGATTAAGTTGTGTTTTATGGGATTTTTTTCATGCAGCACAGAGTATTTAAGCATGTGTCCCGTATTTTTCTTTTCCCTTTTCCCCTTTCTTTCCCCATTAAACTGTTCAGGGTATGTATTTATGTAATCTTTTCGGCGGTGGTTTTTCTCAAGTTGTAAGTTTTTGGTGA
>NW_007395340.1:0-1007 GCF_000475195.1 Diaphorina citri | reverse complement strand
ATGAGGGATAGAAGAAGGAGGAGAAGAGAGAGAGAGAGGGAAGGAGGGAGAGAAAAGAGAGTCAGAAAGAGGGACACAAGAGGGAGAAAACTGAGGAAGGAGTGATATACTCACACAGGGAGAGAGAAAGAGAGAGAGACGGAAGGAGAGAAAAGAGAGATGGAAAGAGGGACACAGAAGAGAGAGAAAGAACTGAGGAAGGAGTGACATACTCACATAGGGAGAGAGAGAGAGAAGGGGAGGGAACGACGTCAAGGGAAGGACTCTCGCATGGTATTTCCCTTGTTAATTAAATTTTGTGTTTATTAACGAGTAGCTGTGTGCTAAAAAAAAAGGTCCCATTGTATTATGAGAGTATGTGTAGTACTTACACTAGAAAGCTTTTGTTATTGCCCTCTCTTTAGGGGCCTTAGAGGAGTAAAGAACCTCTATCTATTTAATTTTATTATTATTGTTGTTGATTTTATTATTATTGTTGTTAAAAATCTGGTGTGAACATCACACGACTTTTTTTTTTCCTTATCCTATTGAGTGATGCTTAATTGAGTGTTAATCTATTGTAAATTTTACACATCTCTAACCGTTTGGTCAGTATAGCTGAAAACCGCCAAAAAGCGTCCGAAATGCCGCTAACTGCAGCACCTATCCTAACCAAAAGTTTTGTGTTGCATCCTTGTCACATTTGTCGACTTCATACCAAATTTCAAGTCTCTAGCTCATACCGTTCCCGAGATATTATTGAATTACACCAAAAATCGACCGAAATGTCGCCAAGTGTTGCACAGATCTTAACCAAAAGTTTCGTGTTGCATCCTTGTCACATTTGCCAGCTGCATGCTCTTACCGTTTACGAGATATTTTGTTCACAGACAGACAGACAGACACACGAACCAATGGCTGAAACTTTGGATTTAGGCTCTGGGGACCTTAAAACGTGTTTTGGCACTAAAAACTGACCATCGAAAATTTGACTCGATTACATTACTTTCCTTCCTATGGGATAAGGA
>NW_007395339.1:0-1007 GCF_000475195.1 Diaphorina citri | reverse complement strand
GTAGAGTTGAATTAGCCATTCCATTCCAGCCATTAGAATTAGAGAGAGAAGGAGAAGAGAAAGAGAGAGGTGGAAGAGAAGAGAAAGAGAGAGAGAGATGGAAGGAGAAGAGAAAGAGAGAGAGATGAAAGGAGAAGAGAAAGAGAGAGAGATGGAAGGAGAATAGAAAGAGAGAGAGAGATGAAAGGAGAAGAGAAAGAGAGAGAGAGAGAGAGATCGAAGGAGAAGAGAAAGAGAGAGAGAAATAATAGAGAGCACTAATTGTTTTAATAAATTACTTCTCGCGGGTTCGATTCCCCCCGGTTCGAACATTATCCTAAACCTAAACAGACAAAGTATGATCTCGGAATGGATTTCTCCTGTCCCGTCTTCCTTCTCTCTTCGCTATTGGGATGAAGACCTTGGCAGTCACAGTTCCCTTTATCAAACCTCTGAAATGTAAAACAAAAAAGATGGTATCTGGTGGAGATGCCTAAATTATACCGAACTGCATTTCCACTCTCACATTATTATACTGTCATGAATGTAGTGATAGTGATAGTGACTGTAGTGTAGTGTAGTGATAGTGACTGCAGTGTAGTGTAGTGATAGTGACTGCAGTGTAGTGATAATGACTGCAGTGTAGTTTAGTGATAGTGACTGTAGACTGTAGTGTAGTGATAGTGAGTATAGTGTAGTGATAGTGACTGTAGTGTAGTGATAGTGACTGTAGTGTAGTGATAGTGAGTGTAGTGTAGTGACTGTAGTGTAGTGATAGTGACTGTAGTGTAGTTTAGGTCAGTATTCTAATTCTACATCCTCCTGAGGGAATTAAGCCTCCATCATCGAAGATAAAGTTTGGAGAGAGAAAAAAAGGGGAGAGAGAAAGAGAGATTTAAAGAGGGAGGAGAAGAGAAAGAGAGAGGGCAAGAGAAGGACTAAAGAAGGACCGGGGGAGGAAGGGGGAGGAAGATGAAGGTTGGAAGGAAGGTAATGGATGGAGGGAGACAATATTACCTACACAAAGT
>NW_007395338.1:0-1007 GCF_000475195.1 Diaphorina citri | reverse complement strand
AATAAAATGGTTGATACTGAAATTTTCAAGTCGATTTGTTCCAAATTCTTTGCATGTGAGTGTACATAAGTATGCATTCTACATAAGTATGTATTCTATGTATAGATATTAGCATTCCAGTGGTGACATTTTTAACCGACAACAATATCTAATATGGCTAAGTTCTCATTGTTAAGTACATAATTATATTGCTAACTTCTCCATAGTAAAATACATATAATTATTCAGGGTGTCCACGAAGTCCCGAATATTTTTCGATAGGCTTAAAAAGGGGAGAGTTAACCCTGTTGTCGCCCGAAATTTAACGACTAGGTACTTGAAAAGAAGAGAGAGAGAGAGATTGATTGATTGATTTATTGATTGATTGATTGAATATAACCATTTATTTATTATTTTAAAATTGATGTACAATAAAAACGAGATAGATATATACGAGAGAGAGAGAGAGAGAGAGAGAGAGAGAGAGAGAGAGAGAGAGAGAGAGAGAGAGAGAGAGAGAGAGAGGGAGGGAGAGAGAGAGAGAGGGTGCACCCAGAGGATGGGGGTTGGAATGTATATGTCGCGTGGATGAGTGTGAGATTGTGAAATGAGAATATTAGATAAGGCTCGGTAAGCATATACACACTCACACACATGTGTCCTACTACTGATAACACAGTAGGGAGGGGGAGGGGGGGTGATAAGGTTGAATACAATAGGGGTAGATGGGAAGAAGGGGGAGGAAGGAGAGAGAGGGGATAAGGTTAGATAGAGAAGGAGGAAGAGGGGGTGACAAAGTTAGTAAGAGGGGGAGGTGGGGGATTGTGATAAGGTTGAATAGAAAGGAAGGAGAGGTGGCGGGGGGATCTGACTTGCGTCCCGACTGTGCCGAGTTGCGTCCCATTTCAATCTCAGGTACCGCGGACACAACTCGGATGACTTTTTTTGGGGGGTTGGGACGCAAATCGGATGATTTGGGATTTTCGGACGCATCTGGTGTTCCTCCGAGCCGAGGTGGGTATAAGATA
>NW_007395337.1:0-1007 GCF_000475195.1 Diaphorina citri | reverse complement strand
AATAATTATTCCTCGATAATTATTTTAGTTTCATGTTTTATTAGTTCCAGATAATTTTACGACAACTTCCAAATCTTTCCTTAAGGCAAAGCTTACATACTTCCAGTGCTGAACATTTTTTCTCCAAGAGGTTTAACAGAGGGAACTGTAACCAAGGTTTTACTGTCCCGAAATCGAATAGAGAACCAGGACAGGATAGGAGAAAGCCAGCCGTTCCGAGAACGAACTTTATCTGTTTAGTACCCGCTCGCGAGTTCGATTCCCGGCCTGGACGGATTTTATCCCAAACAGATAAAATTTGTTTTAGAAATGGCTTTTATCCCAAACAGATAAAATTTGTTTTAGAAATGGCTGGATTTCTTCTATCCTGTCCTGCTTCTGTGTTTACTTTCGGGACAATAAGACCTTAGCTATACATAACTATCACCCTAGTATTGGAACGCCTAGTATTCAGCCTAGTATTGGAACGCAACAACATGACGGACTTCTCGATCTTTTGGCTTCCAATGGGTTGGTTTTCTAAATCTTTGCCTTAAGGACAAGTGTCCAAGGAGTACATTAAGGAGTTCGGGTCGGAAAAATCAAAAGATTTTGGCATCAGTCTCATTACGGTCTCTCCCTAAATTATGGTGGAGGTCATGACTTGTGTCATGAAATGAACTGAGTGATTTGTTTATGGAATGAATGATCGGTGATTTATAGGTTCGGGAAAATACGGAGACAATTAAATTTTTATAGCTGTTGTCAAGGAACTTGTACCTTTTTTTAACAACAAGAGCATAACCCATTTTCCTGCAAAATAGAGCTAGTCACAAAGCCACATACAACTAACTTTGATCGAAAAAATAGTTTTCAAAGGGTTTCCAACTTTCAACATCACAGAAGTTGTTTCTTTTTGAACCTTTAAGCATGATTATAAAAATTTACTAATAGTCTGTCTCTGGGCTAGCTGATCTATGTCTGCACAATAGCCACCTCCTGTTACACTGGCTCATAGTATGTCATAG
>NW_007395336.1:0-1008 GCF_000475195.1 Diaphorina citri | reverse complement strand
AGTCTTCACATTGTGGCCCTCGCCCGGCCCCTCCCGACCTCCCTCCGCGGCCGACTCCTCCCCACTCTCCTGTTGTTGACTCTGTTGTTGTTGGTTTGCCTGTTCGAGGTTCTTGTACTCCCACAGGGCGAGGCCAGACATGTAGGACGCGTTGAGGGCGGCTTGGGCCTGGTTCACCGAGGAGTAGGTTTGGTGCTGAGATCCGGATGCGTCTGGGAAATAATTGATAGTATTTATTGACGGACTGCCCACTGTTTGGATTGCCAAAACGACACATCATACTTATAATAAACTGTATTGTTTTGTACAAAGCTTATGGTACCTGAGATTAATCAATGTGATTTCTCAATATTTAGCCTTAAGATACCATGTTATCTGAAGGCTAAATATTGAGAAATCACATTGATTATAATAAACGTTTAATAAACTCAGATATCAAAGAAGTTGTTTTGTATAACTTTGAAATCGAGTCTCAACTCTGTACTCGGGACATTTTTCGTAGATTCGTAGAAGCTCAACCCGTCCTTTGGGGCTGGCCAGCCCCTACACCTAAGCCTCAGTTTGGGCTTTTTGTGTGTGTGTACTCGGGACATAGACAGTGCGCAAATCGGCTTGCACAAGACACTTGAGCCCGTATTCTATAATATTGGAAGCGTAAACGAGCGACTTTGAGTACCGCGTAGTCACCCTGCAAAACCCAACCCATGAAAATCATTTACCTTTACACAAAGGTTTGGGTTTTGCAGGCGACTAAGTACGCACTACTAAAAGATGCGCGTCTACCCTTCAAATGTCCGGCAGGCCTGGGTCTCTTGCGCATTATTGCCAGTTTAAGTTCAGATTCAGATAATTGACTCACGCCCATACGAATGGTACCTTCGCATATGTATCTCCGGGTTGGTCTGCTGCTTGAACGAGCGGTTACAATATGAAGTGAAGTAGATAAGGTTACCCTCCCTCCTTTAATATTGATATGGAGCTATCGTTCATAAATAAATAAAAATGGTT
>NW_007395335.1:0-1008 GCF_000475195.1 Diaphorina citri | reverse complement strand
TTTTTTTTTTTTTTTTTTTTTTTTTTTTCAAGCACGCACATTTAATAAGCGGTTTGTAGATCATAAATCAATGGAAGCTCGATACCTAACCGTAATTCAATAGTATCTAACAGTGGTGTTTATCGTATGGACATCAATACAAAGAAAGCTTGGCACCTTATAGACACCTTAGAAAAGATTTAATACCTACAGGTTGAGGTTGAAAGACAAACAGAAACTGATTTGAACGTTAGAACCTGTCTAGCTTCAGAACTTTATTGTATAGACTATTCTTTCATCAATAAATCATCAATATTCAGAGCTTTTGCTTTTAGATCGCTGATCGCGTAACTCCCTTTAGACTTCAAAATGCGAATCGTTCTTTTAGACAAGGCAGGTCAGGCTAGACTTGTCTGGCAGTTTTGGCCACAAGTTTATAAAACGAGAAAGCTGGTCATGCTGAGAGATTCACTCATCACAGAATTTGCTTGAAATTTTCAATAAAATTAAATTATTGGACCTCTTGGATTCACGCGATCTCATTGTAGTAGCTGAGCATATCACTTGCCAGGTAGATACTTGATACTAAAATAAATAATATATAAATCGAGCAGTTTGTTCAATGTCCTCAGGTAACGTTCACTGTGGCCAACACCTCAACAAGATTGCGTGAATTTATAGATTTTATAGGTCCATTGATAATGGAATCTTGGGTAGGAAGTAATCACTAGTTGATGAATACTAGATTGTGTTGCTTGAGGAATTATCTACCATCTAACCCTTGAGGTGAGTTTGCACTACAATCGAGTAAAGTCGATCGAAATCGCCTACAACCTACAACCCATATGAAGTATTAATATTCTTTAATTCGTGGAACTTAGCACACCTATGGGACCTTTGATCCCTACAGCTAAGCCTCTAAGTGGGATTTTTTTTTATCGTCCCGAAATAGAAGAGAGAAGGAAGACAGGATAGGAGAAAGCCAGCCATTCCGAGAACGAACATTATCCCATCAGGATAAAATCCGCC
>NW_007395334.1:0-1008 GCF_000475195.1 Diaphorina citri | reverse complement strand
CATATATACGTGTCTTTATTTAACTCAGATAAATACAAGTACTCGTATACCTATGTATCGTTGTACATTTGCAATGTCTATATCTTATAAGTCTTATATCAGTCGTACGTTTGCCGTATGGTGATAAGTAGGTATGATAATTTCTTCCTTCTTTTTATAACCCAAAAGTTATTCATTTAATGTACCTTGTTCTTGTTGACAAGTGATATATACGTGTCTTTATTTAACTCAGATAAATACAAGTACTCGTATACCTATGTATCGTTGTACATTTGCAATGTCTATATCTTATATCAGTCGTACGTTTGCCGTATGGTTTTAATAGGTATGATAATTTCTTCCTTCTTTTTATAACCCAATAGTTATACATTTAAAGTACCGTGTTCTTGTTGACTAAGTGTAACTTAATTAGCAGTAAAGTTCGAGTTCTTAGTCAATCCTGCTGATAAGAAAACTGATTAGATGTGTCGAAGAATAAGTAATACGTCTGGAATAATGATCGTGTTGACCACTCCAAGACGCCACGTCACGCCAGTCTGATAAAAACAGGAGGGCGTGGGTTCAGTCCTAGCCGAGGAATAAAATTATGTCCTCAATATAATTTGAGAATTTGACCACAGTAATACTTAGTAATAGTCTGCTGCTGGAGTAAAATAAATGGACTTTTCAGTCCTATTCCGGTAATACCTACCTATGAACAAGCACTATTTAACATTCCGGTGGTTCCGGGCAGAGTGTAAACGTCAAGAGTTGGAAAGGACGTAACGACGACACTCGAAAAACCGTCTAATAAATGTCTAAAACACCAGACACATCCACATTGTTAATTCACATGGATTTTAATCCACGTCTAAACACTTACACGTACAATTCAAACTTTAATTGTTTTCATTCGTAAATTAAAATAAATGTTACAAATTAAATCCAAGATTAATTATCTGCAAGAGCGGTAATTAATTATTTATTTATTTTTTATTATTGATCTACGCGACACTATGGAGTGAATAA
>NW_007395333.1:0-1008 GCF_000475195.1 Diaphorina citri | reverse complement strand
GACAATTTTAAAGAGCTCCTCTCCTTCTTCAGCTCCATTTTTCTTCATTGCTCCGCCGTTTGTCTGCCTTTCCCTCTTTCTCCTCCTCTGTCTTTATCTTTCTTTTCATTTTCCCCTGTTTTCCTCAAGGTTTTCTCTTTATAAAATTCCTCTTCATAATCTTTATTTCACATTTTGTTAGTCTGCTGAGAATTCCAAGGAACTGGAACACAGATTCAAAACAGATGCGCACATTTCACATTTTTGGAGACATAAACATGGGAAGGTCACATATTTATATTTTTGTTGATATTTCACCAAGGAGGTCTTGAAAGTTCTAGGGACGAACAAAGGGGAGAAAGAGAGTAAACGGACGAATAAAGACGAGAAGCAAGACTTGAGAGGAGACGAATATAAAAAGGGTAAAGGACATGTTGTTGTACAATAGATAAAGCACATGTTGTATAATAATAGACATTATTAATAGATCTGATGCATTTATTTAGGTGAACTTTTCTAGAGATAAATCGACTTTAACAATATTCAATGCAATTATTTTTTCATTGTTCACAATTCAAATAGGTACATACATCGGAAAAGAAAACTTCCATTCAACGATTTTTGAACTTTGATATAAATTTTGACGTCACGAATTGACTATATGTATTAATTTTTCGTAGGTACGTCAAATTTTCAAATTGAGTTTTTGACATTTGAAATAGGTATCAAAACTTTACAGTTTTTGACCTCACATTCAGATTTTCACATCATGTTACGCGGGATTTTGAATTTTCGAGCTTTCACTCAATGTTTCAACTTTTTTCTACCCGAATGCATATTATGCTCCATTTGAATTAATCAAAACAAAGGAAGATACTCGTTATAGATAAGCGACGACATGAGAAGAATGTCGACATTATCAAAGAGGAAATCTTGAAGAGGAAAACTTGGTATTGTTCATTATTCATAATACTATCCTTACATACGAGGACAACTTGAATTACATTATTAAACTAAGACCAGCCACTC
>NW_007395332.1:0-1008 GCF_000475195.1 Diaphorina citri | reverse complement strand
GGGCCAGGAGCCCGCGAGCAAGAAGAAAAAGTTAGGAGACTGGATGGCATCAAATGTTGCTGATATTAATGATGATGAACTGGAAGTGTATGGAAATCAGCAAGCTACTAATGTTGAGATCACCAGCTATGCTTTCGAAGTAAGTGCCCATTTTATTCATATTTTAATTTCCAAGTTTCATTCATGTACAAGTACATAAGTATGTATGTATTTATGGTTATAGTCCAGTAAAAGTAGGGTTTGTGTTGAAACTTTTTAGGGAAAAGCTGAATTTTTCCCTAGGGATAGAACACGTTGACTCTGTTTTCTCCTAAATGTCCCCGGGATCATCCATGTGCTTCCTCAGATACAACTACTTGAAATTGAAGGTAGCTTTGCAGGCCTTTGGGAAAATGCCGATATCTCCGAAAGTATGATCTTCTTTTATATATAAAATCTTAAACGGGCTACATTTTCACTAGTTTTTCAATAGTTGTTTAAAGACTCGGTAACTTTGTGAAGGTAACTTTTAACTAATGGTTTGGATTCGTTTTCCTTAGGGATGTATGGAAAACGGAAAACAAAAACAGTAAAGTTCTTTTTACTTAACGTCTGACCCTGTTTTAGTCTAACAATGGGAGAACCGGTTTTCCTATCGGAGGAAATGTAGTGATTTTATTCCCCATTTTCTATCGTATTCCCCATTTTCTAGGTGTGTGACAGTTTACTCAACATCGGACCCTGTGGTAATATCACCATGGGAGAGCCTGCTTTCCTGTCAGAAGAGTTTGTCAACACTGCGGAACCTGATATAGAACTGGTCACAACTTCGGGGCATGGCAAGAACGGTGCTCTGTGTATATTACAGAGGTACGTTCTTGTAAAAGTGACATTTTTCGTTATTCCTTACTCCTTATTCATCGGAGAATGCAACGCAACAGAAATAATCTTTGATGAGAGGCATACTACGGGATGGGCATGCTACGACACAGACCACATGCGTCTAATGTAGCAGTTGTTTTATTGCTA
>NW_007395331.1:0-1008 GCF_000475195.1 Diaphorina citri | reverse complement strand
GGGCCCACTCAGCCTCGTGAGGAAAATGAGTAGCTATGACATATAAATGCACATAGTGACCGGTGCCAGCATGGTAGGCACTCAGCCTCGTGAGGAAAATGAGTAGCTATGACATAGAAATAAATGCGCATAGCGACCGGTGCCAGCATGGTAGGTAAACATGTGATTTTAGATTATTGAGATATTGGGAAAATCCTACAATGCTGCAGTGAGCACCAAAGTTGTGATATAATAACACAAAGAAACTGCTTTTACAAAATCAACAAAAGGAGGACAGGATAGGAGAAAAAAAAGCCGCTGTACCAAGAACAGCTAACGCAGTGAGCACCAAAGTTGTGATATAATAACACAAAGAAACTGCTTTTACAAAATCAACAAAAGGAGGACAGGATAGGAGAAAAAAAAAGTCACTGTACCAAGAACAGCTTAACTGTTTAGCATAAAGTTCACCCCAAGTGGAAATCACACTCATAACCTACTGATGTTTACAAGCCAGACACACTACCTTCTTCAAAGTTAACTAGACTTTGGAAAAAGAAACTCAAGAGAAATCACACTCATAACCTACTGATGTTTACAAGCCAGACACACTACCTTCTTCAAAGCTAACTAGACTTTGGAAAAAGAAACTCAAGTAATAAATAGCTCAAATCTGCTAATAGGGGGAAAACCATCTTACCATATTAGATAGTGCCACTTTGTTATTGGGCACACTCAGGCTAATACTGAACTTGGCTTTAACGGCGGGTTCATCCCAACACGGGAAACATCTACGAGCATCCGTCGACTCAAACTGGGTAACAGCCATGTACCGATCCTCATCATCCAAAACGCTGAAATAATTCATCAAGATCAAATAAGAAACAACACGCAATTCTTACCATATTAGATAGAGCCACTTTGCTATTGGGCACACTCAGACTAATACTGAACTTGGCTTTCACAGCAGGTTCATCCCAACAGGGAAAGCACCTCCGAGCATCTGTCGAACAGAACTGGGTAACAGCC
>NW_007395330.1:0-1008 GCF_000475195.1 Diaphorina citri | reverse complement strand
ACTTTAGGTTGGAACAGTGAAGGACAGATGACTGAATATTATCAGGTCACAGTTATTCTATGTAGTTGTTTTTTCTTACAGAATTTATTGAAATTAGGGGGGGGGAGTAAAAACACTGCCGAAAATAAGACAATCCAATCTAATTGGTTGTAAGCGCTAGGCCGCGGATTCGATTTCCTAAGATTCCTTCTCGGAATGGCTGGCTTTCTCCTATCCTGTCTTCCTTCTCTCGTCGATTTCAGGACAACAAAACCTTCGCAGTTACAGTTCCCTCTGTCTAACCTCGTGGAAAAAAAAACACCAGAGAAACAAAACGGCTTTTGACTCGCATCGTATACCGCGAAAGTATGTGTACAATCCGCCCCGGGTGTTAATCAAATCCACCACAATCTCAATGCTCAATCACACATTGGCGACTGAGGGAGTCCAAAAACCACTAAACACTCAAAGTAGGTAAAAAAAACCAATAATCCCAGGATGCATGCGTGGATCCCAAATCCCAATAGAACCATTATGGTTTTGACATTATGGACGCCCCAATAGTAACGCCCCGTGGGCGATTACCCCGGCCCAAAATTGGGCTGATGAGTTCTTTGTCTGATTTACAAGCTGTAATTATTATGATTTAAAACTTTGGAAACAAAATGCATGTGCGTGTGCAGGTACTTTATTAGGATCTTCAAAGTACTACTACAAAGGTAGGTACTATCTCTGAAAAATTGACCACTGCTCCAATATAAATGAAAACTGAATGGAATGGTGCAATGGTAAGTTTCTCGAAACGAAAATACACCTAAAATTGACTTTTTTTGAGCGTAAAGTTAAAAGTCAGGAATAGGGGAGTCCATAATCGTTCAGGGCTCTGATCAGTCTGGCCTTCAAATAATTCCGTCAAGTCAATCGAAAAACTTTTTAGGGAAAGTCTAGTTAGCTTAGAGGGTAGAGCGTCTGCGGATTTTATCCTAGACAGATAGGGTTCGTTCTCGGAACAGCTGGCTTCTTCTTTTC
>NW_007395329.1:0-1008 GCF_000475195.1 Diaphorina citri | reverse complement strand
AATTATTTTCTTTACCACGTAAGCAAGATATTCAATGGCCAATCAAGAAGAATATTTTAATGACTAAGCAGTAAAAAATACACAAAACAGATATCCGAGATATCAAAATACCAAATACTAGTTCTGAATTTGCAAGCAAAATTGTGATAACTCAACAAATGATATTTTCTACAAGTAAAGATCTACAAGTAAAGAATGTTGCTCCAAACATAAATTATGAAATTTAGTTACTTTAACGAGCAAAAAAGAAGAAGGAGAAGAAGAGGAGGGGGAGGAGGACAAGGAAGAAGAGGAAAATCCGAGATATCAAAATACCAAATACTAGTTCTGAATTTGCAAGCAAAATTGTGATAGCTCAACAAATGATATTTTCTACAAGAAGTACATATGTTGCTCCAAACATAAATTATGAAATTTAGTTACTTTAACGAGCAAAAAAGAAGAAAGAGAAGAAGAGGAGGGGGAGGAGGACAAGGAAGAAGAAGAAAATGATGATGAAGAAGGAAAGGTTCAAGAGCTTATTAGAGGTTTAGTGGAAACATTCAACGTTCCCCGCATTTCCTGCGGTACCAAACAAACCCAATTTACTACGTTACAACAGAGAGTCATGTTCAACCCTTGTAAAAGTTCATTAGTTGGAATTTGAATGGAAATCTGGTTAAGGATTTTTCGTTCTTCAAAAATAGAGAGGAGAGTCATGTTCAACCCTTGTAAAAGTTCATTAGTTGGAATTTGAATGGAAATCTGGTTAAGGATTTTTCGTTCTTCAAAAATAGAGTAAAAATAGTACACTAGTTGAATGACGACGGAAGGCGGGACATCTTGAAAATGGGTTTTCCTTTTTGTCCCAATTTAATTCAAAACAAAAAGGTACTACTTGAAGAGAGCTTGTCAACAAGTAGTTCTGGTTTGGCTACTCATTTTTAACAGAATTTGTTCATGTGAGGGGTCTCTCCTTTTATTGCTAAGATCATATCATTAGTCTTACATTTGTATTATGTCATCATC
>NW_007395328.1:0-1008 GCF_000475195.1 Diaphorina citri | reverse complement strand
TATATCAACTCCCTTCATTTATCTTTCCTCTTCAACCTTTCTTCTCTGAGCTGTTTCTTTTCCTCCATTTATTTCTGCCCCTCCTAACCGCCTGAAATATTTAAACTTCCGGGAAAGACATGGCACCAGGCTAATTGATAGGTTAGTCCCTTTGTACCTGACAAAACTGAGAGCTTAGAAGGAAAGCTCTGAAAGTTCACATCCTCTTACATATTTTACATGCAAACTTTTTTAGGTGTACCTGTTTTGTTTTTTCCTTTCTGACTGCCACAAAATCTACATTCTCTGTAAATGTCAGTCTTATGTGAAAACTGGAGGTTATCTCTATTGAATAGTGAACCATTATCCCATTGAATGATTTTATACCACGTTCTACATCAACACATAGATAAAATGATATCTAATATGTAGTGGTACCTATTCTGTTCATCGGTGAACTAGGAAACAAGGAATGAATATACATTAATAACGGAAATTAGGTTCCACTCATGGAGAACCTACACGGGCTAAGCCTAAACATGTGAGACTTCAGACAAATAATCTTTCCTTTTTTTTCAATGTCAGACGGAGTACAGACCACTTGTCGATCTTGATAATTACTATTTTGACTCTCATCAATCACATATCACTTATCCAACAAAATCATAAATGAATAATTCGTCCTGTTTCCACAATGTCATTGGATTCATAACTATCGGCATTTTGTCCCTTGGTAACGACTGAAGATTCAGTTACATTTGGTTCTTCAGTTTATACGATGAGCCACGAATGCATAATTATTGTCTTTTGGTTTGGACTTCAGATGAAACCAGTTTTCTTTCCTATAATCCACTTTTGAGATTCAACTTTGAAGATACTTGATCAATTTATCCTTGTTTGTAGATGTCAATTCTTGGCTCAACCGATTTTTTTTCCTCCTTTCTGTGGTTCGCTAAGAAGAGTAGGCACTGAAAGTAATATGGGCAGCTATAGGTTGGGATGACATGGAATTTCGATATATTTATGTAC
>NW_007395327.1:0-1008 GCF_000475195.1 Diaphorina citri | reverse complement strand
TTAAGTAATGCAGTTCATCTGATCCTTTCTTGAAGACCTTGAGAAGTTATTTCTCATTTTCACCACTAAAACACTAACTAAAGTTGTCTCATGAAATCTCTTTAGCAATCCAATGTTAGCTAGGTACCAAGTTTCAAGTTAGACAATCACAATCATGTTTTTTTTTTTTTTAATTTCCAACCGGTTTCCACATCAGATATTAAGTGAGTTTCTTTTTTTCTCGTAACTTGTGCAAAGCTTGTAGGTATATTATTCTTTTTAAACGATGATCCATCACCTCTGAGGTTTTACTATTATTTATCTAGGCCAAGGTCATACTGTGTCTTCTCTGAAGAAACCGCTAACATTATTAGAAGAGAACAAATTTTTTTGTTCTTTTCGCGAAATCACAGCATTTGACCCGAATTTGGCAACTTGTAATTATAGAAGTATAGAACCTAGGTAATTCCTAATTCCTTAGGCAGGCACATAGGTATTACTTATTAGTCATGTGATCTAGAGGTTGTCTGTGTGGTTCATTTGACGAAATGGTGCGACCGATTGTAATGGTAATATTCACGTTGCCTCAGCTGGTATTTCAGAACAGATTGGTTGTGAGGGGAATCTTCAGGTTCAATTTGGGGCTATCAGCTAAAGATACCGAAAAGGTGAGTTCAAATCTCACCACGTTGCCAAATAGCTTCATTACCTCGGCAAGGTTACTAAATTTCTCCACACACGTGCTTGTGGAATGTTTTACACAAGTATTGCAGTCAGTAAGCAAGGTTATACCGAGCTTTGGCGGACATGATACCACATTTCCTTCATACGGTTACCAGAATATTTACCTCTAACTGTAAGTCATCATGTTTGTCTAGTTTCATATGTAGAATAAGTACTCGTACATACATAGATGAGTACTATTATCTAAGCTGGAAGACCACACTGGAACCATCTCCGATCATGGAGTCTGAACACAAGGCTGTGAGTGTTTTTCACACAAGTTACTTTTCCACCGAGAAAGACTTT
>NW_007395326.1:0-1008 GCF_000475195.1 Diaphorina citri | reverse complement strand
CCCCGCTCCCGTCCATTAGTTAAACGTCCGTCAAGGTTTTTGCACTTTAGTCCATTCTGTATTTAATCAACTATTGTACCTACAGTCTAATTCATGAAAGAAGTCAGTCTGACTTTCTATCTACAATGTTGCCGAAACGCCCATGGTGAAAGAATATGATTGGCAACACTGCCCCCGCTCGCGTCCATTAGTTAAACGTCCGTCAAGGTTTTTGCACTTTAGTCCATTCTGTATTTAATCAACAATTGTATAGTCCAATTCATGAAAGAAGTCAGTCAGGGAAAAATGTGTCTCTACCTCCATATCTGATTATACTGTCTCCACCTTTGTATCTTTTAGCTAAATCCCCTTTAGAGATGAGCTTCGATTTTTTTTTTTTCTTTTTTGCGTTTAAGCTATTTCCTAACAGTAGGCTGTACCTACTACCTATCTGTAGGTAGGTACCTACACACATATTTCCGTGGTCTTTGATTGGCCGAAGGGTTCTCGTGATTGAAAAACCGAAACTAACTTCTTTCATGATTTGGACTGTACAGCTTGGATGTATAGGTATAGTAGGTATAGTTTATTCCAGAAGGTCTTGTTGTAGGCGGAGATATTATTGATGATCATGTCGCGAGCGCGAGTACTATGAACTCATTGACCATTGACTCCATTGAGTCATCAGACTATTTAGTGACTTAGCTAGGTTTAGCAGACACAATTTCTTTTTTCTTTTTTTTTCGTTTAAGCCAGACATAATTGTACTATTTCCTAACAGTAGGCTGTACTACCTATCTGGTAGGTAGGTACCTACACACATATTTCCGTGGTCTTTGATTGGCCGAAGGGTTCCCGTGATTGAAAAAACCGAAACTAACTTCTTTCATGATTTGGACTGTACAGCTTGGATGTATAGGTATAGTATAGTTTATTCCAGAAGGTCTTGTAGTAGGCGGAGATATTATTGATGATCATGTCGCGAGCGCGAGTACTATGAACTCATTGACCATTGAGTCATCAGACTAT
>NW_007395325.1:0-1008 GCF_000475195.1 Diaphorina citri | reverse complement strand
AAAAAAAAAAAAAAAAAAAAAAAAAAAAAATCCAACCATTTTCTCAGCCACTAAACTCCAAGCTCGGTTTTTTATCGAACTTAGGGTGAAAGTCCACTCAAGCTTTTTACTCAGGTTATGATTACTGTACGTGTATTTCGGTAATGACATGAGTGACAAAGCTAGAACCCCGATATTATCCAAGTTTTTAGAATGAGATAAGGGGTCATGAGAGCGTCAGGCTTGACTGCCGTTCAAAATGACCATTTAACATTTCAACCCCTCCCTTTCGCGTTATTTCCCCTCTATTTCACCTACAACACCTCTTCCACCTGGCTATTATAAGCAACGCATGTATGTATAATAATAGTATAACTTACAATTTGCTTATCAGCACGACTGAGAATTTCAAAATGGCTCCCGTTACTAAGTAGGTACGCCTTGGCTGAGGTAATAGCAAAATACTAATTATTATGTATATCAAATGATTGGAGTGTGTATTAAGAAAATTTCCACATAATTATTATTACCCAATTGTAAGCTGTGTCCAGATATAACCGACAAGCATCGATTGATTATTTATTTACCAAAGGATTTTCCGTCGATTGATGTAATTCTTTATGTGGACACAGTCGATCAATGGTCAATCGATGCTTGTCTATTAAGGTGTGTCCAAACATAGACGACCCGCCGTCGATCGACGAGATTAAACTATGTTGTCGAGGCAGTGAGGACGTGTCAGTCGACATCGATCGGCGACCATGTGTGGACACACCTTTAGACAGTCCGTCAGTACATTTTATTGTTTCCCTCTCATCCTTCAAATTCTTTGTGTGCTTTTAAGCTGTGTCCACACGTAATCGATCGACGAGGGGAATCTGTGTTGTCCAGGCAGTGTATGGTTTCAGTCGACATCGATCGACGGCCGTCGACTATGTGTGGACACAGCTTAAGACACAAAATGTCGAAAGTGCCATAGTATACAAAAAGCCGTCCAAACCCGAACTTCCAAAGCCACCACAGAATGAG
>NW_007395324.1:0-1008 GCF_000475195.1 Diaphorina citri | reverse complement strand
TACCAAATTTGGTGCTTTCCTGAATAAATGCAGCTTTTGGCCAAAATTGTGACGTTAGGCCACCCACTAATAAGACCTCCGTTGTTACAGTTCCCTCTATCAAACCTCTTTTTTATGTTACAAAATCTGTCCTGAACTTACTGAACGTGAGTGTAGCTGTGTGTTTATAACAGGTGACTCAAAGAGTAGAACAGATCCAGTAAACTGATTTTGGATGTTTATCTGATTATCCTATAATATGCAGGGACACGTTTTTCTTCACCTGATTTTTTTTCTATTCTATTCTACTCCAATCGATTCTAATTTTAATTCTATTCCCAGTTTGGAAATAATCTTGAACTGGAAATCAACCTATTTTTGATTTGAACTCACTCAATTTTTAACCCTCCAAGTTCGACATTTTGTCCACATTTCCTATTTTTCTTTTGTCACATAGGTACTCTTTTACTAATTCTGCCACTTCTTGCGTTACGTGGTTTCGTTACAAATAAGTAACGCCAGGACTTGAAAGGTTAATTTTTAGTTAAACAAGTTGTTTGTTTCAAAATATGACAAATAGAAATGACAAGTTGACAAGTCATGTCTAAACCCTTCACAATTTGAGACAGGAATAACCCACAAGTTATAAAAAAAAAGTAAGCACCATTCACAGAGGTTACCAAATACTCTACCGTGGTGGGAAGGTGGACTGTGGAATACCGGGATTAAGTAGTAGTCTTCGTGACTAGTAAACAAAAACAACAGTAGGACTTGACTGTTTATACCAACATCAGGGTCTTTCGCCTCTCTTTCCGTAATCTTGAACTCTGGAACTCATTGTTTACGTCAGGAAATGTAAACAATAAAGTAACCAAATCATAGTATCTTTTACTTACTTCTGTCCTACCCAGCTAGAATTATACAGCCAGCCTAGTTAGCTTAGTTGGTAGCGCGTCTGCCTTGTAAGCTCTAGGCCGCGGGTTCGATTCCCGCCCGGGGCGGATTTTATCCTGATGGGATAATGTTCGT
>NW_007395323.1:0-1008 GCF_000475195.1 Diaphorina citri | reverse complement strand
GAAAAAAAAAAAAAAAAAAAAAACATGGAAACAAACACAAGTAGGTACCTATACTTAAATACTCCTTTGTTAAGTACCTACCTAAAAAGGGAATCTCCACTAATTGTTCAAATCAAGAGACTATTGTACGAGACAATACTCCATTTTACTACCGTTCGTTGGGTAAAAAAAAGCACATTGAATACCGACCTAAATGAGGTTTCCTCTTGGTCAGCAGAAAAAAATATAAAATTATCATCGATAAAAAAAAAGAGGAAAGAAAAGTCCATGACTAAACTGAAAAATATTGTAAAAGAGGAAATGTGGATATGGTGAAAGTTGAAAACAGAGAGAAAAGAACGGGAAAGGCAAGGAATGGAGGAAGAGGAAGATAAAAGGGAATGGAAGAAGATGAAGAGGAACAGTAAATTTCAACTGAGGAGCAATTTAGATCCACTAAAAATAGTAGACAAGAGATAACAACCGAACTTCAAATTTGATTTGCTTCTTCGAAAAGGGGTTCTTTACTGTATTAATTTATTTTTCTTCTTTGAATTCAAGAGTCATCAAAAGTGTTTAAAATGGGGTCAAGTTTTCTTCTTTATTTACTCAAATCTCTTTGACACTCTTCAGACGTTCTTTTCGTTATTTTTGAAACAATGTCAACTGTCTTCCGAAGGTGGAAGTCGGTATATTGTAAATTATTTCAAAACATGTTCGAAAATTTTTTTTAAAAAAAAAAAAAAAACTGTCTTATACAAAGTTATACATGCATTGTAATCTACCTAATTGGTAGTTACCTACATTATTTTCGGGAATGTAATCCCTCAATGCAACATACAAACAGGAATGACTCAAGATGTTTCATCTTAATCCATTGCACTTTCAGTTCCCATCTCTTATCCTTCAAAGTAAGACGTCTCCCGACGTCTGTCTGGCATTGAAAATGTATGTAACTTCCGTCAGAAACGTCAACATTGACAATGTCGTGCACAAATGCAATATTTGAGTATTCTGTTCTAATTTCGA
>NW_007395322.1:0-1008 GCF_000475195.1 Diaphorina citri | reverse complement strand
CTGGTAGCCCTTTAGGTCCTGCATCAACCCTCAAGCGTTGTACAGTCGTTCGCGGGACACCCTGTATATTTAGGACTCTATGTTGTGTCACTCCTCCCAGTCGTTCAGCCCCCATCTGTTGCACAGTCTCTTCATCTCGTTGATCCAGCAGCTACGTGGTCTCCCTGGTAAACGTTTGCCTTGATGTGGTGTGTTGGTGTAGATCTTCCACACGGCTCTGTTCTTGTCTATTCTCATCAGGTGACCAAGCCATCGTAGTCTGTTAGTGTTCATGGTGGCTACTATATTTGGTTGTTTGGATAGGGCGTGGATGTCGCTGTTGTGTCTCCTTTTCCATGACTGGGTTTGATGGTTGAAGTAGGGTCCAAATATTGTTCTGTACACTTTGTTTTGGACCTAAGTTCCCAATAAACCTAGTTAAGTAACACTGAAACTAGCAGAGTGTGGGGCTTAAAAAGGATTAAAGGAAGGATAGGAAGAATAGAGTGTGTAATAAACATTGGATAATATTGAAAAAGGAAGATTAGAAAATACAATAGAATGAGAAGAGAAAAGAGGGAAGAAGAGAGAATAACGAAAAAAAAATACGAGAGCGAGATTTTCCAATACAAAGAAATAGAGGAAGAGAAGGGGGGAGAGAAGGGAAAGCCTGGCATGGTAAGTCAATGATAAAGATATTAAAGCTTATGAAAAATTGGAATTTGTCACAAAAAAATAGCAGTTTTAATAGAAAGAGAAAAAATAGATACAAAATAATACTCTCATCTTCAAATCCGAAAACTGTGTTAGGTTAGGTTAACTGAAGAACAAATTTTACCAAAATAGTAATGGGACTGACAAGCCCCTTTACTCCCACAGTCTAAACAATGTTTTATAATGTACGTATTTGGAACATGGCCGTACCACTGCAGCCTTCTTTCAGGAAACAAATTACAGGAACAAAATGACAAATAGAATCTGATGATTCTAGGAATATGATAATAAAATGAATTTATACGTGTAACTTGA
>NW_007395321.1:0-1008 GCF_000475195.1 Diaphorina citri | reverse complement strand
AAAAAACATACATACATACATATAGATAGGTAGGTATGTAAGCTACGTAGCTATCTAACATAGTACATTGCTGTCATTGGTTGAATTTTCCGGACGGTGACATTTTGACCTGGTTTTCGTCAGGTAAAGTGGAAAAGCTGAAGGAGGAGTTTTCGAGTTTTACATCGAGAAAGCAGAAAAAAGGCGTAATTCTTGTCTAAATCTAACAGCTGGGTAAACCATTTCATTACAAGTGGTTCTTTGAGCTTAATACTAGGAGATGTTTGGGCTTGGTCTTCGAGAATACTACGATTTGGAAAACCACTTGCGGTGGTAGACCTTAGCCTAAAATTTCTCTTATTGTAACTTTACATCGAGCGTGGTTAGTATGTGGATGGGTGACTGGGATGTCAACTGCTCTGTCTATTCCGGGGGGTGCCCATCATTTGTTTTTCATGCCTGGAGCTCTCATCTTAAACACCAAAGTACATTCCAATACTTAGCACAGTAATTTCACACCTCAGTCACAGCGGTGCATTGATAGGAAAGAAAAAGAGAAGAAGGAGGATGAAGAAGAAGAGGATCCAATACTTAGCACAGTAATTTCACACCTCAGTCACAGCGGTGCATTGATAGGAAAGAAAAAGAGAAGAAGGAGGATGAAGAAGAAGAAGAGGAGCAGAAGAAGAAGAAACTGCAGAGGAGGAGGGAGGAGAGGAAGGAGAAGAGAAGAAAGAGAGAAAGAAGAGAAATGGAAGGTAAAGAAGTTATTTCAAACAGAATAATAAGACACGGATGAGGTGGAGAGAGAGAGAGACAAAGGGAGAGAAATAAAGAGAGAGAGAAAGAGATAGATAGAGAGAGAGGGAGAGAGAGAGAGAGAGAAAGGGAGAGCGCGAAAAAGTAAGGAAGAGTAGAGAGGAGAGGGCCTATGTACGGATAAATACAGCAAAAATAAGGGAAAGGTTTTCTCCCATCCCCTCCAAGGGTAAGGAAGAGGGGAGGGGACATGTAGGTACCTAAATATGG
>NW_007395320.1:0-1008 GCF_000475195.1 Diaphorina citri | reverse complement strand
TTTGAACGGGCTCAGAACGTGATCACCTCTGAGTACGTTTTTTCTCAAGTAAATTCTCAGAACGATCTGAAGAACTTGGTCATAAATACGGGTGTAAGTCTTATGTCTTGTCTTATACATCTGTGCATGTGCTTGACTAGCAATGCAGAAATCCGGATTCTACCCATCTACCCAGACCTATGTAGGTACCTACATATGTAGGTACCTGCCTATGTAGGTACCTATCTACCTACCTATTTATTTATACTGCTCGCATAGGACTGAAAAGTCCCTTTACTCCAGCAGTAGGCTACTACTATTATTGTGGTCAAACTCGCATAGGACTGAAAAGTCCCTTTACTCCAGCAGTAGGCTACTACTATTATTGTGGTCAAATTCTCAAATTAGGATTGAGGATAAAATTCCATACCTCGGCTGGGATTGAACCCACGCCCTCCTGTTTACCAGGCGAGCGCCTTGACCACTAAATAGGACTGAAAAGTCCCTTTACTCCAGCAGTAGGCTACTACTATTATTGTGGTCAAATTCTCAAATTATATTGAGGATTCCATACCTCGGCTGGGATTGAACCCACGCCCTCCTGTTTACCAGGCGAGCGCCTTGACCACTACACCACCGAGGCAGGTAAAGTACCTACATACTTGGAAATCTTGAAATTAAGCATTTCTCTTACTTTAGAAAACCTGGGTAGGTTTTTCTAGCTACATACTCGGAAATGAATGAACATAAACACGCAAAGAAAAATCAACGGAGCGCTCAGCGACACGCTAGAATCCGCTGGATCGTAAAGTTGGTTTTGGTTCGCTTGGATTTCAACTCCAACAGCCTAAATCAGGGGAAGTATCCGAATAATAGAGTTCTTCCACCCTAAACTTGTGGCACCCTGTCACCATTTTTTTTCTCAGTGTAGTATTAAGCGGCGAGGGTCTGACTTACCTCTAGGGAGGCGCGTGTCACAGTTTTCCACTTGGATTTGATCTGGTTGTGTTTTTCCAAAGCCGCCACCAC
>NW_007395319.1:0-1008 GCF_000475195.1 Diaphorina citri | reverse complement strand
CAAAGAAGACTGATCCTGTTGACATACAAGGAAGTATGTGACACTCAGGCTCACACTACCATGCTAAGCAAAAACGCCATATGTCTAAAAACCCTACTTTTGGGAAATCAAGTTTAAAGATTTCAATCTATACGGCAAACATACATTTTTGACATACGGCAAAACATTTTAGTGGTTTTTAAGGGATTTAGGATAAAGAGACACTCAGGCTCACACTACCATGCTAAGCAAAAACGCCATATGTCTAAAAACCCTACTTTTGGGAAATCAAGTTTAAAGATTTCAATTTATACGGCAAACATACGTTTTTGACATACGGCAAAACATTTTAGTGGTTTTTAAGGGGTTTAGGATAAAGAAAAAAAATATAGGATCAAAGTTTAGGATCATAGGAACCATTTGGCACCAAAAAACAAAAATTGATTTTTTTTCTTTTTGACATACAGCGTTTTTGCTTAGCATGGCAGTACAGTCCCATGATGATTTTATGTTGGTTTACATCTTTTGGATAGCTTTTGTTCATGAGGTATTGTACTTACTGAAGTCTAAAATGCCCTGGGACCTAAATCTGTAGGCAGTACAGTCCCATGATGATTTTATGTTGGTTTACATCTTTTGGATAGCTTTTGTTCATGAGGTATTGTACTTACTGAAGTCTAAAGTGCCCTGGGACCTAAATCTGTTGAATTATTAGGTGTCCACAGTGGAGAACTGACCATCAACCAACACTGAAAATAAACAAACTGATGCACTGCCATGTAGGTACCTAGATTTGCTAACCAATCAACTTCCCTGAGTTTCTTTACTGAATGCTTCTATTGATTGGCTTTGTGGTGGTGATGTCATTTATGATCAAGTAATTACCTTTTGTTTAAATTGTTTTGTATTGTGTATTTATTTATTTGTTTCAGAAATGCAAAACCAGTTCCTTTGTCAGACAAGCTGAAACAATTGTACAATCAGGTCTTGCAAGACACAGGGGCAAATGAAATGGACATGGCTCTTAGC
>NW_007395318.1:0-1008 GCF_000475195.1 Diaphorina citri | reverse complement strand
CCCCACACACCCCCCCCCCACACAGATACACCCACTCACTACACACACACACACCACACACACACACACACACACACACATACACACACGGTCGCAATACGCGCTCCCTGACATGTCCCATAGAGCAGCATAATAGGTATAACTTTGAATCGCCGCCATTTTGAATCAGAATGAAATGTGATAGTTTTAAGTAGCCTATGTCACCCCGAGTACTCTTCTTAACAACCACAAAAAAATTCATCAAAATCAGTCGAGCCGTTTTCTTGTGAAAAGAGGACAAAAACGGGTCTATTAGGCCATTTTCTTCACGTTTTTGAACCGCCGCCATTTTGAATCAGGATGGAATGTGAAATTTTCAAGTAGCCTATGTCACCCGGAGTACTTTTCTTAACAACCACAAAAAATTTCATCGAAATCGGTTGAGCCGTTTTCTCGTGAAAAGAGGACAAAAACGGATTATTAGGCCATTTTCTTCACGCTTTTGAACCGCCGCCATTTTGAATCAGGATGGAATGTGAAATTTTCAAGTAGCCTATGTCACCCGGAGTACTTTTCTTAACAACCACAAAAAATTTCATCGAAATCGGTTAAACCGTTTTCTCGTGAAAAGAGGACAACCAAAGGTCTATTTAGCGTAACAGACAGACATACACACATACAGACAGACAGACAGACAGAAATTTTTCTAATGTGATTTTCGGAATCGTGGATGCATAAGGAGTAAGAATAACTAAAAATTTCACGATTCTAAACAATGTACAGACAAATCTACAATTTTATTTAGATAGATTGTTATTTGATTTATTTACAAATCCCTATTTTGTATTATTTTCAGAACCTAGAGAATCATACTTTCAAGGTGCTTGTCATTACAGTTTGAACTAGTGGTTGACCCGTCCTTTGTACGGGACCACCACACACACAAACACACCCACACACACACCACACCCATCACACACATCCCACCACACACACACACCACACCCATCATACACCCACCACACACAC
>NW_007395317.1:0-1008 GCF_000475195.1 Diaphorina citri | reverse complement strand
GTACACCATCGTAAGACATAATTATATACGGCACTCTTATTCAATGCCTGAAAAAAAAAATAATAATAAAAATAAACAAATAATTATGTGAAATGTTAAGTGTTAGGTATCGTATGAAGATAGAAAAATTTACAAAGAGATGCAAAATTCGATATTTCTGTTGATAGATACCTGCTCCCCCTCTACGAGAGTAATAGAAAGGAAATGATAGGTACCTACATAGCGTAATGGAAAGTAAAAAGTTATGTACAGCGCAGCGCCTCTAGTGTAAAGAAGTTCAAGTACTTATCTCTTTGAAGAGCCACCTCCATTCAATACATAGCGTAATGGAAAGTAAAAAGTTATGTACAGCGCAGCGCCTCTAGTGTAAAGAAGTTCAAGTACTTATCTCTTTGAAGAGCCATCTTCATTCAAAATTAATTCCCTCGACATTTTATTATACTGTGGGATTTTATTCCGAGGATGAGGGATTTTTTTACGTCACACTGTTTTCAATGCCCCACATCCCCACAACATTGAAAACCGCTAGTTAAATTTGTCTATTTTTTCCTATTCGTAGAATTTTTATCACCTACGTATTGTAGTTACCTTAACAGAGTTCACCCCAAAAAGAAGAAAAAAATTATTTCACCTTATTCACCCTAGGTATTATTTATTTTATCTTTGGGCTTTTACTCTTTTACGGAAAAGTATGAGGCAAACTTTGTCGTACACCATCGTAAGACATACGGCACTCTTATTCAATGCCTGAAATAATAATAGGTAATAATAATAAATAAATAAATAATAATGTGAAATGTTAAGTGTTAGCTATCGTATGAAGATAGAAAAATTTACAAAGAGATGCAAAATTCGATATTTCTGTTGATAGATACCTGCTCCCCCTCTACGAGAGTAATAGAAAGGAAATGATAGGTACCTACATAGCGTAATGGAAAGTAAAAAGTTATGTACAGCGCAGCGCCTCTAGTGTAAAGAAGTTCAAGTACTTATCTCTTTGAAGAGCCA
>NW_007395316.1:0-1008 GCF_000475195.1 Diaphorina citri | reverse complement strand
AAACAGTTGCCTCTGATTCTTTAAAAAATCGCTTATTTTGCCATGTTTTGAAAAAATAAATGCCATATTTTCCCAAAATAAGTGCCATGTTTTTTAGTGCCATATTTTGGAAAAAAAAAAAATACATATGTGCCATATTTTGAACTTCTCTGGTTATTAATGTTTACTAGGTATAATATGTTTATTCTTTATCTACCTCTACAGGGTAATACGAGTATTGATATAGGGCGAAAAAATGATTTGAAACTTTTACATTGTGATTTCAGTCCCTCCCTTAAGGTGTGCCCAAACATAATCGACCGGCCGTCGATCAACATATCTACTTTTACATTGTGATTTCAGTACCTCCCTTAAGGTGTACCCAAACATAGTCGACCGGCCGTTGATCAACATATCGATCGACGAGGTGAATCTATGGTGTCGAGGCCGTGTGGACGGGTCAGTCGACATCGATCGACGGCCGGTCGACTATGTGTGGACACACCTTTACAGTCCCTCGACTCAACTGCACTCGCTATTCTTTGCCCATCTTCATCATCTAACACCCTGTAATACAGTTGAGTGTGTTTCGCCTTGTCCTACATCGAATGTATTTTCGTATGTATACTTAGAATCGGAGATATCTCGGCTCCGATTGACAAAATCATGTGTTCTATCGGCGCATCGCTCGATATTTGAAACAAATTATTGCCCAATTGAGCCGGAGAACAATTTTCTAAAAAAAAATCACTTCGGACAATTGTTTTTTGAGGTGGAAAAGAGAAAAAAATGTAAGCACAGCATGTGAGGTACATGCAACTTGAAGAAAAACTAGTATAGCTCGCTATACTGTAGTAATAGAAAGTAAAAAAAAAAAGAGTTAGAGGGATCTGTAACTGCTAAGGTCTTGAACTGTGTCCAGTTGTCCACACATAGTCGACGCCGTCGATTGGTAGTGGATCGACGTCGACTGAAACCGTACACTGCCTCCATAACATATAGGTATTCACCTCGTCGATCGAAGGCGTC
>NW_007395315.1:0-1008 GCF_000475195.1 Diaphorina citri | reverse complement strand
GAGAGAGATAGAATGAAAGAGAGAAAAAGATCTGTAGGTGTAGAGATTGAAAGAAGAAAGGTAGATAGAGAGAGAGAAAGAGGGAGATGGAAATTAAAGAGAAAGAAAGATCTGTAGGTGTAGACTTGTAGAGAGTGAATGAATGAGGATAGAGGAAGAGAGAGAGAGAGAGAGAGAGGGAGATGGGAATCAAAGAGAGAAAAATCTGTAGGTGTAGAGAGTGAACGAATGAGGATAGAGGAAGAGAGAGAAAGAAAAAGAGAGCATGAATGATGTTCTCCCTCTCGCTCCCTCCCATTTAGTCAAACGTCTTTTATAATGTCGGCGAAAATTGATTCAATTTGAGGGGAAACGTATAAAAGCGAGAAAGTAGAAGAAAAACAAGGAGAAAGAAAAGGGAAAAGAGGAGGGGGATGAAGAAGAAGAGGAGGAGGAGAAGGAGGAGTAAGAGAAGGAGGAGGAGAAGGAGGAGTAAGAGAAGGAGGAGGAGAAGAAGGAGGAGGAGGAGGAGTAGAAGGAGGAGGAGGTGAAGAATAAGAAAGAGGAGGAGAAAAAGGAAGAAGAAGGAGGAGGAGAAGGAAAATGAGGAGGAGGAGGAGAAGAAGAAGAAGAAGGAGAAGAAGAAGAGAAAGAAGTAGAAGAGAAAGAAGTAGAAGAGAAGAGGAGGAGGAGAAGAAGAACGAGGAGGAGAAGAAGAAGAGGAGAAGAAGGAGGAGGAGAGACGAATGAGTGGGATAGAGAGAGAAGAGAAGAACAGAAATTTTAGTTTTGTAATTGATAAACAAACAGACATGTAGGTAAGACAGAAAAAGAACCGAGGATAAAGAGGGGAGAAGGAGAGAGGGAGAAAAAGTGTAAGAAGGGAAGAACGAAGAGTGGAATATGAGAAAAAGAGAGATAGAATAAGGGAAAGAGTGGGAGTTTGTGTATGTAAGCGAGAGAGAGAGAGAGAGAGAGAGAGAGAGAGAGAGAGAGAGAGAGAGAGAGAGAGAGAGAGAGAGAGAGAGA
>NW_007395314.1:0-1009 GCF_000475195.1 Diaphorina citri | reverse complement strand
TTGACGTCTCCACCTCTTCTTCTTCCTCTTTCCACCTTCTTCTCGTCCTTCCCTTCCTCCTCCTTCATTTCTTTCTCTCTTTCTCAATATCAGTCGCGCTCCTATATCACCAAAGATTGGAAAATAGATCAGTTGCGCTTACTTGGGTGATGTTTCAAAGTCATAGAGCAGGAAAAATAAGGACTAACGGAAGCTTACTTGGGTGATGTTTCAAAGTCATAGAGCAGGAAAAATGAGGACCAACGGAATTTTTCTTTTTCTTCTACGATTTCTAGATCCCGAGATAAATCGATTTAAAAAATACCGGTAAATCGTGAACTTTAATATCACGGCACACGCTCCCATAGTTTCTAGATCCCGAGATCAATCGATTTAAAAAATACCGGTAAATCGTGAACTTTGACGTCACGGCATACGCTCCCGTACTCGAAGACGTCACATCAAATGTCCCGAGCAAAGCTCCCTCGCAGGCAACGCATTAATGTGTTTGTGCGCATACGTTTCTGCTCCTCCGCTAGCTCGCTTGCATAGTGGCGCTACCTAACGGACGAAAAACACAGCTGCGTAAAGTCTGACGTCACACATATTTGAACTCTTTCATTAGAACGGAAAATAAAAATTGAATTTTCGTCCTTTTACAGTTACTTTTTTTTCGGATAATGTGTTTGTGCGCATACGTTTCTGCGCAGTTCTTTCTGCTCCTCCGCTAGCGCGCTTGCATAGTGGCACTACCTAGCGGACGAAAAAAACAACTGCGTAAAGTCTGACGTCACACATATTTGAACTCTTTCATTAGAACGGAAAATGAAAATTGAATTTTCGACCTTTTAGAGTTATTTTTTCGGAGTTTTGACCTCAGATTTGGATTTTTTCCAACTTTTTATATAGGAATCGACCATTTATTTATAATTTTTACCCATTTGCAACTGCTCCATTCCTTCTTGTTCCTCTCTCTTCTCTTCCACTTTCTCCTTCCTTTTCTTTCTTCCTCCTTCTGCATCTTATACCT
>NW_007395313.1:0-1009 GCF_000475195.1 Diaphorina citri | reverse complement strand
ACTTAGTGCGGAAATATTCTTACAAGGTTTCCCAAAAGCCAAATGTTTCGTTCAGTCCATGATGAAAGCTTTGACAATCTGAGTGCAAGACCGAGACCGTGCAACACTAGGGGAAGTTTAGCTTTAGGGAATTTTAATTTGGAAGCGAGCAACCGAGCTTTCTCCTTTCCCTTTAGTTAGGTTGTTTCGTATCACCAATGGTTGAAACCTTCACACACATTTTTAAAGACGGTATAAAATCACCCAGAGTGAGTCATGCTTCACCAGAAACATGTTTTCGGCGAGGAGGCCAGAACAATAACCAACTATGAAATCTACCTAATAACTTAAGGACCTGAGGTGTACAAAATTCAGTCCCATAGTTTACACATAACGTGAGGAAATTCGCTTCCACGGTGTCACAATTCACAATAGGTACGCCCCTTCAGATTCTTCAGAACTGCCGTCAGCAAAATCCATGTTAACATTGTTTTGTCTTGGATACATATGTATGTATATTAGTCAGGTAGGTAGGAGGTAGGTAATAGCTGTAGGAACTATTGAACCATTGATATAGGTAGGTACTTTGGCTTGTGGCTTATTGTATATAAAAAAGTATAAAGCCATATCAAAACACACATGATGATATTTTATCAATAATATCACAGGATTCCGCAGAAGATTTGTTGCTGAAGTTGATAATCTATCAGATTACCTATGAGTAGTTTGAGACGTTTAGGTAGGTAGATTACTGACTTCTGAGGAAGTTGCGGGTTTATAAGATATATAAATCCTTATAATTATTACGTTAATACCGTTAATATGAGTACATTGTGACTGATTCTTCAATACAAATCCATTGACTTCTTGAATTTCAGTCGTGTCTCTATGTAATCCGTGTAAGATTGTATTCTACAAAATGATTTCTAGACATTCATCAAATACCGGTAGGTATTACAATACAAACATGCTAATTTTGAACATTATCTGTATTTGCATGTAAATCCATTGAGATAAGACTAAAGCGAAG
>NW_007395312.1:0-1009 GCF_000475195.1 Diaphorina citri | reverse complement strand
TCCCCAATCATTCCAACACCATGAGGTAGGTGGCATGCCTATCTCACAGACACGAAAAAACAACAACCAAATATGTACAGGTACATACGTATACACCTACTTTAGAATCTTTAGATTTTAGTGAAATTGAGCTTATGGATCTTGGACTGGCACTTATTTTTCATTTGAAATTTATTTTTATACCTGATGCTTCATGGTATTTTAGGACATGCTACTAGGCTCAAGAGGTTCGGGTTCGAATCCCTACCGCCAATTTATAATTTGTCATTATTGCCTAGAAATTGTTGGCTAAAAATTGCGACCCCACTTGAGTGGGAAAATCTCCAAGTAATCTACACAACATGTTGAACTTGTAGTAATGACTTAAGACAGAATCACTTTACATTTACATTTGCCCCACTAATATGATTTTCCTTTTCAGATAAAAATCCTAATGACCTTTCTTTTTCAGATTCACATTTATTTTGTACCAAATAAAACTAGCAGTTGGCCTTTGCCTGTTCAAATTTCGTGTATTTATTTTCGTTCGTTTCGATTTAATTTCTTACCCATGACATGATCTCTTGATCATGAAAAATAAAATAATTATTTTTCATTTTATTTTATTTTTTTCTTTTGTCCACGCTATTTTATTTTTTTCTTTTGTCCAAGTTAAGTCCAGATTTACGTATAAGTTATGCATGTAATCTTGGGGACATAAAAGATCAAGAAAATTATGATGTGCATGATTTTTTTCAAAAGCGCCAAATCTACTTCAATTCCCAATAGAACACTGAATGTTAAGAAGCAACGTCGTGTTTCTGAACAAGTGACCATCTAGACATGTTTTCATATTATCTTGTGGAGACAAGAGTAGTTGTGTTCAAATAAGTCATAAAATAAATACAATAAATTACTGTAAATCATTCCATTTTGCTGACCATTCTCTTGAAAATTTTTTTTTTATTAACACGTAGGTCTCTACAAAGTATTTAAGTATCTGTCTTTGCAACAAATACCAGACGAGGAT
>NW_007395311.1:0-1009 GCF_000475195.1 Diaphorina citri | reverse complement strand
AGTCGAGAATGCAATCCAATCGTATAAACCAAACAAAGTACTCAACAAGGCACCACCTGACATTTCCCCGGATGAGAAGAAGTTGCCGAGAACCACAAGGAGGGCACTGTCACAGTATCGTTCAGGCTGGTCACGGAGACTCAACAGTTACATGTATAGAATTAATCCATCCATTGAAGACAAGTAGCCAGATGGTCTTCGATGTGGATACTAACCACACGCAACCTTGCTTAACTTCAGTGTCGTGAATTCTTTAAAAACATGCGCACCAGTTCCCATTCCCAACAGATCACTGAGTATTAATAATGCCCTGTGTGGTTCTTATCTGGACAGGTGACCTTAAGAAATAAATTCATAATTTAATTAATTTTGTCTGGCTGGGGGACGTTAAACAGGGAGTACGCCTGCCTGAATTTCATTTGCTAAAGAAATAGCAAAGGTTGAGTGCGAAGAGCATCCACTCGTAAAATTTGTAGCCAAAACCAAATATCAGCCCAAAGCAATCACCCTAGTTAGGGCTGATTGAGAGGCCGTATCCGTATGTACTCGGGAAAAGACGAAGAAAAAGAAGAATTATTTTTTTTTTTGTTTCTTTTTTTTTCTGCCCAGGACTGGATTTGAACCCGGAAGAGTCACTTCCTCAGGACCCGTATGAGACGCGACGTCTACAGAGTGAACACCAGGTGACCTCAACCACTAAACGCGTCGTCAGCTACGACCGCAAACTGCGGCATTATTTGAAGTACGATGGTAAGTAAACTTCTGTATTATTTGAAGTACGATGGTAAGTAAACTGCGGCATTATTTGAAGTACGATGGTAAGTAAACTTCGGTATTATTTGAAGTACAATGGTAAGTAAGCTGCGGTATTATTTGAAGTACGATGTTAAGTGCGGCATTATTTGAAGTACGATGGTAAGTAAGCTGCGGCATTATTTGAAGTATGATGGTAAGTAAAGGCAAAAGACCCTTCCCACTTGTAATAATAATAATAATAATAATAATAATA
>NW_007395310.1:0-1009 GCF_000475195.1 Diaphorina citri | reverse complement strand
ACCCTGTTTGAGCGGGAAAAGACGGTGTAAAAGAAGAAGTTACAAGGAGCCAGCCTAATGTAGCGCGTCTGCCTTGTAAGCGCTAGGCCGCGGGTTTGATTCCCGCGTCCGGGGAGGAAAAGGACACCTAAGGGACATCCTTAGCCTCTAGAGAACGTCATTTTCCATCTTGTGTCATCAGGATGCATTGAAGAAAAGATCTAGTAGTAATTTCATAGTGTCTTTTTCATTTCGCTCTCTCGGAGACACCATTATTTGATCTGACTGTCATCATGTTTTACTTTCAGTACCCCTCACCAGAATGGGACACGGTGACGCCAGAAGCTAAAAACCTAATCAATCAAATGCTTACTGTTAATCCTTCGAAACGGATCACTGCCTCAGAAGCCCTTAAACATCCCTGGATCTGCGTAAGTACCTTTCTAAAACTTTACAATTCCCTTCTTATAGGTTCCTAATGTTCCTATGTATTTAGGTATTTAGCGTTAGCCTAATGTACTAACCATCTTAGATAAGGCCAAATTTGGACACATCAAAAACTTCCTTCAAATCCAAACCCAATTCTCAAGAAAGGATCAGGCACAAAAAAGCATAATATACCAGGAAAATTCCGTGAGAAAATGGGGCCTTATTTATAGTTTTGAGATTAGATTACGTTACGTAAGGGGTGGAATACTTGTAATACAAATATTCGACAAAAAGTTTTTGAATGTGAACTTTCAAAACGATATATCAATGGGTTTTCAGGCACCTTATTTTTCAAGGTTATAAGAAAAAAGCCGAATAGTTTCAGTAAATAAAAGTAATGTTTACCCTGGTTGGACGGGTTTCGAATTAAATTTTCATTAAACGTTTAGGAAATTATAGTTCAAATTCATAAATCGTTCAGAGAAACAAAAATCCCCTGTCAGACTTAACGTTATTGTCTCGGAACTTTTTTCCCACCCAAGTTAATATTTTCCCTTATCTTTTGAAGGTCATCCTGTCTATCAGGGTCATTATTACAGTC
>NW_007395309.1:0-1009 GCF_000475195.1 Diaphorina citri | reverse complement strand
AAAAAAAAAAAAAAAAAACATGGCTATTGATAAATTATTTTAATTTTAATTAATTTTATATATATCATAACTTGTGATTTTTGAATGTTAGATAGTCATATATCTCTTGTTAATATCTAGGCAATTTTATTTATTAACATTTTTATATGTAAAAGCTTTCTAGTGTAATGAATAGTCAGCAGTTATAGGTTTGTAAAAGTCTACGTTTTTAGGTTACTAGATTTCAGTTTGTAGCTTTAAACAGTTTTAGTATACACATTTCTATGAGGGGAAGGGAAAATGGGAATGTATTCCTATATTTTACCCATTTTTCGCTGATTTTCCCCTCAAATTTGATAACACGGCTACAATAGAGATTACTAGGTTTAGTCATATTTCTCTAATTTTAAAAATGTTAGGAGGCAGGACGGTATACCATGTCCGCATTCCGTAAAAAAAAAAAAATAATAATATTAAAAAAAAAAACTTTGTACTCAGCATTCTACTTCGCAAAAGTTGTGAGGTAATATTACAGAGAAAAACCGCTTTTCAATCATTACATAATATTTATAGCAGCTGCTGTGACGTCAGAATTTTGCGAAATATGAAGTACCAAGTTGTGTTTTCCTTTCGTAATTTGCCCTCTTTTGAAGCTCGATTCCTCTTGTCCTGTGATTCAGTATAGGGATGTTGCGATGTATCGAAAACCGATACATATCGATATATTTTTCGTCGATATATCGATTTATATCGATATATTTAAGGGGCCGATATATCGATTTATCGATATATTTGCAACTCATTTACATCCCTAATTCAGTACAAGCCCTATCACGCCAAAAGAAGGGATATTGCGAAGGAAAATAGGGCTTTAGAAATACTCTAGGGCTTATCTATCTGCTCGTTCTTTTTCGTTTTTCGAAGATTATTTTTCCACTTTTAATTTTAGTTACCGAGTTAAGTACTTATTCCTTAGTTAATAGGTAGTAACGTTGGTTGAAAAAAAAAAAAAAAAAAAAAAAAAAAAAAT
>NW_007395308.1:0-1009 GCF_000475195.1 Diaphorina citri | reverse complement strand
AAAAAATTGAACACTGAACAGCAGTTTGAGAAAAACCAAAAAATACGAGCGTCCGGTTAATTTTGCCGGTCAGTGTATATAAAACTCTATGACAGGATGATGAAGAAACTCGGTAGCTCTCCGCCCCGCCAAGTCAAAACGCAAGAGCTACCAATACTATTTAATACTATTGATGTGTGGAAAATTCAGTATTCATTTCATTCGAAGCATAAATCCAGTCCTGACGTATCCTGGTTTCCATTCCTTTCATTACGTCTTCACGTTGTACCTATACAAAGATATTTTGTTGCTTTGTGTACTTCTTGCCCTCATCTGGAGTTTCTAATTTTCTTCTTCTTCTTCCTTTGTTTTTGTGTTTTGTTTATTGTTTCTTTCGTCTTTTATTTTCCTTCTCTTCCGGGGTAGTAAAAATTGCGGGGTGTTTCGATTTCCTTTGTTTTTGTGTTTTGTTTATTGTTTCTTTCGTCTTTAATTTTCCTTCTCTTCCGGGGTAGTAAAAATTGCGGGGTGTTTCGACGAAAAAAGTTTCAGAAGAGCATAAAAGAAGAAGAAGAAAATTAAGCAGAAGAAAAAGGAGAATGAAGAGGAACATAGAACAACAAGGAGAGGAAGGAGAAGAGGTAGGAAAGGAAGGAGGAGAAGAAAGAAAAGAAGACGACGAGGAAGAAGAGAGGGGAGAAGGAGAGGAAGAAGAAGAAAAAGAAGAGGAATGAGAGGGGGAGAAGAAGAAGAAATAAAGAAAGTAAAAAGAAGGTACCTAGGTAAGGAGAGTACGCGAGTATTGTATGAGGTTGATGTGTTTCAAATGCACCAGTAACCTAGGGATATTTAATGTTTACAGACAGACTTAGAAGAAAAAGGAAGATAGAGAGAAAGAGAGAGACAGAAAGGGAGAGACAGAAAGAGAGAGACAGAGAGAAAGAGAAAGGACAGAGAGAGAGAGAGAGAGAGGGAAGAGAGAGAGAGAGGGAAGAGAGAGTTTGAATTGAAATACATAAAAAATGATCTA
>NW_007395307.1:0-1009 GCF_000475195.1 Diaphorina citri | reverse complement strand
AAAAAACCCCCTTCTACATTTGCTGTTCAAAATAATTTCATTTTCAGCAAAAATTTCATAATTCTACCTCTTTATTGACTCTTGAACTTTTCTGTGGAATTCCAGGAATTTTAGAATTGGAAAATAATTTCCAGACTCCAAAAGTTTTCTCGCTTAACCTAAAGCTTGAAAATTTTGTTTTTCAATACGTAGATATGAAATAAATAAATTTGAAAAAACAAAAAGAACATACGGGACCGTAGGTAGTTTATTATTATTAAGTACAGGGTGGATCAGTGTTCAGGATTTATTGTTATTTTATCATTACAGATTTTATAAATTTTAAGATGAACAGATATTGTTCCTATTACCTATTAGAGAGATACCTACTCTTAACATGTAAGTTGCTTTGTATGAATTTTACAATAAATATCTAATGATTATGATTACACAGATGTAACCTAGATGTACCTAAGTAAGCACCTAGGTACAAAATACCCACAAAAGTTTACGAAATTTTAATTGTGCCTAGGTGTTGTTTTTTTTTACCACCCTCTACTTGGCAAAACTTTTTCTACTTGGAATTTTGGCAAAATATTATTTTTCCTCCCCGAAAACTAAAGTAAGATTAAAAACTTTTATATCTTTCTCTCCCCTTCTCTCTCTTCCTCTCTCTCTTGCTCTCTGACTCTCTTTCTCTCTTGCTCTCTCTCTCCCTCTCTCTTGCTCTCTCTCTCTCTCCCTCTCTCTTTTTTTTTCTCTCTCTCTCTCCATTTCTCCATCCCTCCTCTCTTTGTCCTCTCGCTCGTATAACGTAAGGGATTTATTATCTCAGTATAGGTTAGGTATACCTACCTCCTCCTTCCTCCTCCTCCTCCTCCTCCGCCTCATTATTATTATTATTATTCCTATCTTCTCTAAACTTTCTCTTTAGAGAGAGAGGGAGGAGAGATTTTTTTTTAAGAGGTTTAACAGAGGGAACTGTAACTGCTATGGTCTTATCGTCCCGAAATCGAAGAGAGAAGGAAGA
>NW_007395306.1:0-1009 GCF_000475195.1 Diaphorina citri | reverse complement strand
AAAGGAGAATAGAATGGAAACATACTAAAACGAGCATAACTTATGGGTCGTTTGATGTATAACCATTTGAAATGTGTCATATGGCGGGCAGTAATGGATGGAATACCAGCGATGCAACGAGAAGAAATTAAGGAAGTTAGATGCAAAAATGACTGTGGTAGACCACAATATCACGCAAATTTATCCAAGCACCTAAATCTGACCTATGGATCCGAAGAAGATTACTTGATATGCCATAGGTAGGTGCTTGCATTCTGCTAACAGTCAAACAAATTAGTTCTAATTAAAATTAACCAGGCAGATATACAATAAATACCTACAGGTATGTCCTTTAGTTTTGACCTGATTGATTCAGTGGGTATAACATCCTCTTAGTGTTTATCAAACCCACGTATTCCTTTGAATGGATCAGATATGATGAGTACATAAACAACTAATGAGTTGACAATCATTCACCGAACTTGACAAAACGAATTAGATGTTGAACAAAGATAAGAGTCATTAGCATTTGATGACATCAGGATAGTGCTCTTGTCCTTCATTAGCTTTAAATGTGAAATTCCGTATAGGTTCCGTAAAAATGGTAGACAGGAGGAATCTACATTATAAAGAAAATGAAACAACTAATGAGTTGACAATCATTCACCGAACTTGACAAAACGAATTAGATGTTGAACAAAGATAAGAGTCATTAGCATTTATTTTGATGACATCAGGATAGTGTTCTTGTCCTTTATTAGCTTCAGATGTGAAATTCCGTATAGGTTCCTGGAGGAATCTACATTATAAATGGTAGACTGGAGGAATCTACATTATAAAGGAGAATAGAATGGAAACATACTAAAACGAGCATAACTTATGGGTCGTTTGATGTATAACCATTTGAAATGTGTCATATGGCGGGCAGTAATGGATGGAATACCAGCGATGAAACAAGAAGAAATTAAGAAAGTTAGATGCAAATGACTGTGGTAGTCCACAATATCACGCAAATTTATCCAAGCACCTA
>NW_007395305.1:0-1009 GCF_000475195.1 Diaphorina citri | reverse complement strand
CAAAAAAGGTTCGTTCTCGGAACGGCTGGCTTTCTCCTATCCCGTCTTCCTCCTCTTTTCGCTTTCCAGACGACAAGACCTTAGCAGTTAGGGTTCCTTCTATCAAACCTCTTAAAAAGATACATTGACTTTCCTTATCATAGGATAGGATAAGGGAAATATGTATTAAGAAGAAGGAGGAGAAGAAGAAGAAGAAGAAGAAGAAGAAAGAAAAAAAAAAAAAAAAAAAAAAAAACCTTTTAACGGCCCTGCAAAAAAAAAAAAAAAAAAAAAAAAAAAAAAAAAAAAAAAAAAAAAAAAAAAAAAAACACCTTTTAACGGCCCTGCATAGGAACGCATTAAGCGTACACATCCGCGTGGTATTAGTATGTGTGAGGCCCTTGCCACAACATTAAGATAATTGTCGGGGGATTAAACTAGAAATTACAGAGCGGCGAAGTTAAGCTACGGCGAGCGGTACCAATCAGGAAATGATAGGAAATATTCAAACCGATTAGAAATCAAAATAAAGACCCGGGGACGATTGATTGACCCAGCGGTTCTCAAAGGTGGTCCGCGTTCTGCGAGTTTGGGCCTTGATTTTGAATTTGTAGGGGGAAATAACTTGGAGTTTGGATTTTTTTCAAGCTTCTCTGTTTGAGCCGAAGTCGATACCTAAGTATTTAGAGGGCGAATTTTGTGAATGTTGTCTGATGGGAAATTGGACACATCCACCCATTTGTGAACAGATTAAACATTGTTTAACTAATACACCCACTAAAACTTAAATTTTGGATCTGCCTTGTTCTCTCCCTGCCCCTCTTATAATCAAGATATTGAAAATTAAAATAAATTTAGAGACTAACTGATGAGGGACATACTACAAGGATTAGAATAAGGCGATGGACATGCTACGGCAAAGACCATCTCTCCCTTCACGCGTTTTACTATATACACCACTACCAATCCCGATTGATACATCAGAGGTCATGCTATGACACAGAATATCAGAGTTCAAAATCAAAGGTCA
>NW_007395304.1:0-1009 GCF_000475195.1 Diaphorina citri | reverse complement strand
ACTCTTTGGCTACCTTTTCATAGCATTTTTAACGCTGAAAACTATTTGGTTGCAAAGTTATAACAAGGTATCCAAAAACTTGAGTAAAAGTGGTGCAAAGTCACCTCAGTTTACGGTACCTACAATAATAACGACATGATAAGTCGTTAAGTCTTAGGCCAAAAGGTTAAGTAGGCAACTCCTTTAGCAGCGGCTACATTCTGATCAGTTGATCAAGTGTGGTCCCACCAAAAGGTACTTACCTAGGTATCTTATAACGAAGTGTAGTGTGGTCCCACCAAAAGGTACTTACCTAGGTATCTTATAACGAAGTGTAGTGTGGTCCCACCAAAAGGTACTTACCTAGGTATCTTATAACGAAGTGTAGTGTGGTCCCACCAAAAGGTACTTACCTAGGTATCTTATAACGAAGTGTAGTGTGGTCCCAGCACCAGAAGGTACTTACCTAGGTATCTTATAACGAAGTGTAGTGTGGTCCCACCAAAAGGTACTTACCTAGGTATCTTATAACGAAGTGTAGTGTGGTCCCAGCACCAGAAGGTACTTACCTAGGTATCTTATAAAACGATCTAGCTGTCAGTATCTACCATCTACGCTCTATCAACACCACTTACGAGTACTCAGGTAGGTAATTAGTTTGTCTTCAACACATGAAGAACATAACCATTTAAACAAGTATTAGTTAGAGGTAAATAGTTATTGGGTACTTAGGCACTTTGCTGGTGTGTGAAAAAAGTGCTAAATTTTTATTATTCTAAATAGGTAGCTCTCTCCAAAATGTGCTCGTAAGATGTATAACTTCTGTTGTTCCATTAATCTGGACTCTGGACTGATTTTGATTAGTTTAAAGATGGCCAGCATTCCTTTCTCCGTACAATGGGTAACAGTAACAGTAAAGGAGCCAGCCTAGTTAGCTTAGTTGGTAGCGCGTCTGCTGGCTTTCTCCTATCCTGTCTTCCTTCTCTCTTCGATTTCGGGACGATAAGACCATAGCAGTTAAAGTTCCCTC
>NW_007395303.1:0-1009 GCF_000475195.1 Diaphorina citri | reverse complement strand
TCTCTCCTCAGACCCCCGTCGTCACCTCGTGCACCACAGGTTAAGCTCCCCCGAGGCCAGCGCAGGCATGTCTGACGCCATGCTCCAGCTGAAGATATCTAACTTTTACTGTCTACTGTCTAGGTATTCGTAATTTTGTATAAGCTTAACCTGACATTTAGGGCTGTTTGCCCCAACACTTAAGCCTCAGAGTGGGCTTTTGGTGTACAGAGTTAAGCTGACCGTCTGGGTATGGTCACATTTATAAGAAAACCGCGGATTCTTCAGTCAGACAGCTGATCAAGTTGATTTTTGGTGTTCTAGATTTTAGAAGTTTACAGTTCCAACCAAGAGAATCATTCACATCTACATTGGAAAAAAAATCGATACAAAATTACGAAAAATCGGTTTTTTGCTTAACCTCAAAAGGTTGAAAAATGATACTTGGGTCGTCTTATTTCGCAAACGACGATAAATAAGTTGAGTAAAATACAATACAGAGAAGCTTTAGGTAGCTAAATATAAATCAAATATAAAGAAAATAATATAAAAGGAAAAATGTCAAAGTACCTTCCTGTACAACTTACCTATCTATACATATAGCTAGCACATTTTGTATGTCCGTATCAAAGCTTCCCTACAAGGACCTAATATACCCAAGTAAAATACAACAATACATAAACATCCCTTTTGTCAAAATGATATACCCTTGTATAAGGTAATGATATACCTTTGTATAAGGTACATATATCTACAACAAATAAGATTGTCAAATAATATATTATGTACCTACCTAGGTATACCTACATAAGAAGAAAATCCTATCTTCTCGATATAAAAATATAGGTAAATAGGTATTATTGGAACATGTTTTTATGTACCAATCTAACTTACCTACCCTACAGTTCAGCTGAATAGAAGATACCCTTGCTGTTTGCTCTGAAAGAAAATTTCTTTCTTCTGAATTGACTTGGGAGATTTGATTGACATTTGAAAAGAAAAACGGGGCTCTTGTAGTTTTTTTTACTTT
>NW_007395302.1:0-1009 GCF_000475195.1 Diaphorina citri | reverse complement strand
TTTTTTTTTTTTTTTTTTTTTGCTAGGTCTACTTTTCTAGGTCAGGGGGTTCTTTTTTTCTCATGTGGCCCATTTAGAGCACTTCCCTTCCTACATTATGTCTTTAGATTAAATTGAAGAGTCCAAATCGTAGCTAGAAATGTCCAAAAACCAACATCAATATTCAATTTTCAAAATAATTTAAATCACTTGATCCAAGTGGAAGGGATATATACGTGAAAAACCTACCCAACTTGAACTTTAAAATGAAAAGGACGCAAATAACGGCAGATAGTGGGAAGTCATTGTTAACATTGAGATTTCCATTTCTTCATAACACGAGAGAAGGTCAGCTACATATTGCACATAGAAAATAACATTTCATATGGCTTCTTGGTATACACATTATTATAATATGCTTTACCTTGCTAGCTTTTATATTACGTATGATGTGACATCATTATAATATCTTTTTAATGATCTATTTTCAGTATTATATGACTTCTCGCATATTCTCTACGTTTGTATATTTTCATGTATGACTCATTAGGGTAAAAAAATACCCCGTGACCCCCCTAAGGGTATATTTCAGTTTAAATTTCAATATCGAGTAGTGGAAGGTGGGCTAATCTGATTCTCTGAAGTACGGGATAGGGTGGTTTTAGACGCCTTTTTTGATTATTTGAGCGGTGGAAATTATAACATTTCAGAAAATCGTATTGGAAATTTTCCACGTCCTTCCAAAGATTACATAAATAAAATAGAGGTTTAGGGAAATCACAATTAAATATTTGGATCGTGTTTACTAAAAAATGTAGCGAATAATAGGAGGGAAATGATTTTCTCAACAGACTTGGGATTTCTACATACATATAGCATCGAAACTGTCTCCACAACTCCAACTCCTTCAGGAAATTCTCACATATCCTGTAGTGAGTTAAATATACCTACCGCCTTTCTTATATTTTCCTACTTGCGAATAAAAATTATGCTAATATTATTAGGTAAAAAGAGCTGAGAGCAATAGAGG
>NW_007395301.1:0-1009 GCF_000475195.1 Diaphorina citri | reverse complement strand
ATTAACAGATTTAGGTCGGAAATTGAGGGGGAAAACCTTGGAAGAAAGAGAATGAGAGAGGTTGACGATTTTGCCTTTCAAATTAGTCAAAGTTGTGTCTGACAACTTTAATGGAACAATTTGAATGTCTCCTGATCAAGGACATACCGGGATGACTTCAGTAGAGAACAGCAGATTTACTGTGGCAAAGGTTCTTGGATTGAACGCAAAGCAGCAGGATGTACAAAGTGAGGCATTACCACATTGATTGGAGGGAAATTTAGAACGGTAACAAACATGTAGTCCCTCTGTAACTTGTGTTAGAGGTTAGAGCAAATCTTCTTATATCAAAATCCCTGCAACTCCACAGATTGAGAATAGAGGAAGGCCATGTGTAAAACGGAGTTTTGAAGTTCAAACAAATTAACTCCTTTCAAAACGAGAACAGTCACGTTAAATTATTTCAGACGGTGAAAATAGCATACGTCTTTTCTTCCATTATGACTTCTACTTCGTGCTCGAGTAGTTTGCTGATAAAATCTTTGTTACCATTAAAGCTCTACAAGACCTTGAACCGAAAGAGGTGCGAGAGGCTAAGTACATTCGGATAGAAAATCAGAAGATTTTTGATGTAACTAAAGCTTCTGATCCACTTGAAGTTGAAACGTTAAATAATCTTCACTGAAAATGGCCAACAAGTTATGGTCTGTTGAACAAATACAAATGTGGGAATATGGTCAGATGGTTAGCTCTAGAAAAACCCAGCGACAAAACCGATGAATATCGAACACTGATGATACAGATATGTAAATAGATCCAGTTTCAAAAAAGGAAATGTTTGGTCGCGGAGGTAGCTCATAAGATCAAACCCTTAGGCCTTGAACGAGACCTATTACGTTTCTTCGATCTTTGAAATTACGTCGAAGAAATTACTAAAAAAGTAATCTTATAAAATAAAAAAGAAATTGGTTCAACAAATGATTCGAAAAGTAATGAAACTAAATCACAACTTGCAGAGAATCATGATTGG
>NW_007395300.1:0-1009 GCF_000475195.1 Diaphorina citri | reverse complement strand
TACCCACCAAGCTAACTAGGCTGGCTCTGGATGTTTTACCTGAGTTCAAATAAGAAATTCCACAGTTAAGGTAGATATAGTTTACCTGAGTTCAAATTTCTTCCAATGCTCCCACAGTTTGACAAAGCAGTTCCCTTCAAAGTTCTCCTTAGAGGAAGCACGTTTATCTTCGCCATCCTGTATCATCTTCTGGATCCGTAACAACTCGCCCTCCACGTCGAAGTTCGGGCCTCGAAGCCATCTGGGGACAGAAAAAAAATTAATAAAATTTTGGGGATGTAGGGGATAGCAAGGTGAAGAGGGGAGGAGTACCACTCACCTTGTGTGTTTCTTCACGCTTACTTTGATGCCGGCGTTGTCCTTTTCTTCCTTTGGGGTGTGGATTTTTCTCTCCTCTCTCTTCCCTTTCTTCTTCCTTCTTCTTTGGATGATCCTTCCCCACATCCTTTGCTTGTTTCTTCTTCATCTTTAATTTTCTTCTTCTTCTTCTTCTTCTTCTTCCTTTTCTTTTTTTTTTCTGCTTACCTCTGTTCTTTTATTATTTTTTTTACTTTCCAATACATAGAGAACCTACATATGTATACGTATGTACATACATAATATACTTGTATACATAGGTACATTGTAATGTAGGTATTGGAATTCAGGTCAAATTTCAAAAAAAGGAAAATGGGGGTAAGTATCCGTTTTAGGGTCTCTCTCTCACTCAGCTCTCCTTCTCTCTGATTATTACCTTTCGTTTTACGTTTTTTTTTTCTTCAGAGGCCTATGCTTCGATCTAATATTAGTAGGTAACGCGTGACAAGTTTAATGCCTCTCTGGACAAAGTTTACCGGGTGGTGTTGACGCACTGACCCGGTATCGCGTAAACAGGGGATATTACTTTTTTTTGGTCACCCAACCGGATACTAACCACGAGCAATGAAGATTAACTTCAATGAATCATTGGGAACTGTTGGGGATATTCCATCTTTTTTCTTCCTTTTTTTTTTTTTTTTTTTTTTTTTTT
>NW_007395299.1:0-1009 GCF_000475195.1 Diaphorina citri | reverse complement strand
CCAGGAAAAAAAAAAAAAAAAAAAAAAATACACCTAATCCTAAAATTGTCAAAATTTCGAAAACAAACAATACTAAATAGGTAGTAAATAGACTCTTGAGTGGAAGTTAACCACTAGGCGAGGTTGTAGCTAGAGGCGTTCTCTACCACCTAACGCTTAGACCTCCATTATTATGTCAATTTCTCAAATAAATGAGGTTAAAAAAATTCCATGCCTCGGCTGGGATCGAACCCACTCGCTCCTGTTTACCATTGGAGACTCCTGACCACTACACCACCGAGGCAGGTATAGTGACTCCAACTTATTGGGGGTACTTTTGGTTTACTCAATCTGATTGGATGGTTTCGAACCTGTCAGCAAATCAGATTGCTAAACCAAGCTTCCTAATCTTGGTATCTCGGAGTGTTGTCCTAAAAAAAGCAGACCACAATAATAGTAGTAGCCTACTGCTGGAGTAAAGGGACTTTTCAGTCCTATGCGAGCAGTGTAAATAAGCACTATTATTATTACGGTAAGGGCGGGCGTATCGATCTCTTATATACCTATGTAGGTACCATGCCGACTATTATCGATCGGTATATTCACTGTAGATCACAAGTTTGTCTCATTCATTAGGTTCCTGTATACCCATACTTTGAGAGGTTTGACAGAGGGAACTCTGTAACTGTTGAAATTCTTTCGTCTTGAAAGCGCATAGAGAAGGAAGACAGGATAGGAGAAAGCCAGCCGTTCCGAGAACGAACATTATCCGTTTAGGATGAAATCCGCTCGGGGCGGGAGTCGGACCCGCGGCCTAGCGCTTACAAGGCAGACGCGCCACCAACCAAGCTAACTAGGCTGGCTTCACAAAACTTCTCAAATCAAAGCTCATTAAAAGCTGTCAGAGACAGCCTTTTTTTCTAGACTTTTTTTTAAGAGGTTTGACAGAGAAAACTGTAACTTCTATGGTCTTATCGTCCCGAAATCGAAGAGAGAAGGAAGACAGGATAGGAGAAAGCCAGCCGTTCCG
>NW_007395298.1:0-1009 GCF_000475195.1 Diaphorina citri | reverse complement strand
CGTCTCCACAACAAGTATTATTCCTACGACAGAAAAAAACAACAATACATTTCCTATCAACGCTACAACAGAGCAACCGCTACAACGAAATGATAACATTCCTAGCAACACAACAACAGACGCCCCACCAAACAGTACAGTCTTTAGTAACGTCTCCACAACAAGTATTATTCCTACGACAGAAAAAAACAACAATACAGTTCCTATCAACGCTACAACAGAGCAACCGCTCAACAATACAGCTCTCAACACTGTTTCTACGACAAACGTTCCACCCAATGACAAAATCACTACTCTGTCTCCTAATTTCCCTTCTCAAAATACGACGGAGAGTCCAAAGTCAACAGTTGTTACACCACAGCCATCAGTCGTTACAACAAAGCCAACAATCGTTACAACAGAGCCAACAGTTCGACGGAGAGTCCAAAGTCAACAGTTGTTACACCACAGCCATCAGTCGTTACAACAAAGCCAACAATCGTTACAACAGAGCCAACAATTGTTACAACAGAGCCAACAGTTGTTACACCCAATTCAACAATTGTTACAACAAATACACCGGATATCACTACCTCTCGACGGAGAGTCCAAAGTCAACAGTTGTTACACCACAGCCATCAGTCGTTACAACAAAGCCAACAATCGTTACAACAGAGCCAACAATCGTTACAACAGAGCCAACAGTTGTTACACCCAATTCAACAATTGTTACAACAAATACACCGGATATCACTACCTCCATGAAACCCGTCACTAATGAGACGGAAGGCAACGGTTTTATCAGAAAAATATCTCAACTGATTGCCTACTTGTCCGAGCTTTCTTCAAGTCAAGCCAAAGCTTTCGTCAGCTTTTTGAAATCTATTCGGACGAAATTAATCGGCCGTAAAATCGATGACCATCATGCAGACGTAGAGTTTATCGATAATCGAGTGAAAGGGTTTTCCCGAAGACAGCAAGTTAAAGAATTCGTTGTAGTTAATTCTCCTGAGGATAAAGATGATAGTTC
>NW_007395297.1:0-1009 GCF_000475195.1 Diaphorina citri | reverse complement strand
AAATCAGCTACACATGCCATCCTTGAATGTAACTCTCTATTAACATGGAGAGTTGGAGACTTACTGTAGGGTTAGCTGTTAGCTGATCCTCTGAATGACATCCATAAAAAATACCCATTGAAAAAGCTACTGAAGGTCACCAGATCTTCAAGCTTAGTTAGGAATCAGATTAACTCTTATACAAAAAGCCCATTCAGACTTTCAGATTTCTTTGACCTCAGATTTGGATTTTTCCCAACTTTTTACTTAGGAATCGACCATTTATTTATAATTTTTACCCATTTGCAACTGCTCCATTGAAGAGGCATGTCTTATTAGAAGGTACCTCTTTCTTAATAATACACAGGGTGCGCCAGGAAAACACTGACAACGGCTCAGGGTAGGTAGATCTATCTCACCATTTCCAACAAGGTTCTGTGGATCATTTTCCTAACTTCGGCTTCGTTTCCGAGAAATGTCCAAAAAAACCACCTTTTGAAAAAAATAAAATGTCCAAAAAACCACCTTTTAAAAAATAAAAAAAATTAAAAAAAAAGACCTTGTGTCGGTTTTTAGTCCGTCCTTCCTTTATTATTACAATAGTAATAAAAAGGTATAAGGGACGGACTATTGTATTCGCTTCAATGTCGTCTGTCGGTCGGTCTGTCCCCATAGAAGGACTAATCCAAACCTGGTCGACCTATATATCAAATTAAAGGTCTTTTTACCAGGAACACGAAAATGGTGGTGCAAATTTTGTCCAGAGAACCAAAAAACCAAAAAAACTGGTTTTTAGGGGATTTTTTTCACATTTTCTCACACAAATTAGCTCTGATATTGAAATTTGTCGCGACGACCTACGAACTCAAAGCGAGAATGTTTTAGATAACACTTCAGTCGATCATTTAAGACCGGTTTTAGCGTCACCTATGTTAAGCTCCGCCGAGCAAGACCAATAAATGGATGGGTGACTTGAACCTTATATTGGGAATAAGGGGAGAACGGGCTCTAGTCTTGATTTTAAATCATT
>NW_007395296.1:0-1009 GCF_000475195.1 Diaphorina citri | reverse complement strand
AGTGGGCGTTTCGTGTATGGAGTTAAGCCCCAAATGAGTAATACTCTTCCAAGGGTGAGTCCCAGTCCCGCACAATTATGAGGAGATGTCAGCTATGCAAACACCCTTAAACCACTACATATTTGTAATTCAGTAGTGCAGGATTGTCAGGTCATACTTCCTGCATATCGAGTTTATTAGTAGCATGCTAATTTAGACCATTCTTTACTTTTTGTATATTGCATTTCCGACGCTATCAAGGACCTTCGCGGTCTGTGAAGACTCCGGAGTAAGTATTTCTGACGATATAATAAAATAATAATAAATGTCGTTTCTTTGTGTTCTTATATCACAACTTTGGTGCTCACTGCAGCGCTTTAGGATTTTTCCCAATATCTCAATACGGAGTAAGTATTTCTGACGATATAATAAAATAATAATAAATGTCGTTTCTTTGTGTTCTTATATCACAACTTTGGTGCTCACTGCAGTGTTTTAGGATTTTTCCCAATATCTCAATAATCTAACATCCAATGTTTACCTACCATGCTGGCACCGGTCGCTATGCGCATTTATATGTCATAGCTACTCATTTTCCTCACGAGGCTGAGTGGGCCCCGCAACAGTCAGTCACGGAATCAATCATTTGCATGTCATTTTCCTCACGAGGCTGAGTGGGCCCCGCAACAGCCAGTCACGGAATCAATCATTTGCATGTTACAAATTTCTTGACCCCGCCGGGAATCGAACTCGGCTCTCCCGCGTGCAAGGCGAGCGCAGTGACCACTACGCCATGGGAGCTGACTTATTTCTGACGATATACAAATTGCATTTACTTACCCGTTGACCACGGTATGGCTGCTCGCAGTGATCACGCAAAAAATGTCCACAAGAAAACCACGGCTTATCTTCAAATTCTTCAAACCCTGCTCTTAACTCTGCATTTTAACATTTTTTGCTATTCAAACAATAAGTAAACCTTTTACTTACGTTGTGCTGTGGTCGGTATTTCGATTCTGGTAAGGTTCAT
>NW_007395295.1:0-1009 GCF_000475195.1 Diaphorina citri | reverse complement strand
CAGTACTGGTATTGCGTACACTATGGACTATGGGTCTATAATGTCTATATGGACAAATAATGTCATTTTATAAAGGTCAACCAGAGGAAGAAGAAGGAGGAGAAGAAGGAAGAGGAGAAGAAGAAGAAGAAGAAGGAAGGGGAGAAGAAGAGTGATAAGCTGATAAATGATTACTGTCAAAGAAAAAAAAAAGTTGGATACCTACGATGTTACGTTGGTACACAATACATATTAGGTGTACCTACTATTTACTCTAATGTAAAATGTACCTACATGACATTTTCCACAACCTTAACCTCATACTTCACGTAACCTTACCTTTACGTTTTTGTTTTGTGCGTAATTTCTATTCCCACTCTCACTTCCCTTCTTCTTCCCCTTCCTTCTTCTTCTCCTCTTCCTTCTTCCTCTGGTTACTCTAATGTACCTACATGACATTTTCCACAACCTTAACCTCATACTTCACGTAACCTTACCTTTACGTTTTATTGACCTTTGTTTTGTGCGTAATTTCTATTTACCTTTAGCGCTTATAGGTACAATTTCTATACCTGTTACTGTCTACCGACCACTTCTAGCTGATGTTTGTTTGGTTATTTGTATAGTTTATTTGTATTGTTTATTTGGATTGTTTATTTGTATTGTTTGTTTGTATAGTTTGATTGTATTGTTTGTTTGTTTACTTGTATAGTTTATTTGTATTGTTTGTTTGATTGTTTTTATAGGGAGCTTAACGTCACTGCTAAGGTTTTTAGTGACGGGACCTTCTCATATTGCCCTTACCCAGCCTGAGTGGGGCCGGGAATAGTCAGCATCATGTGACTGTCCAGATGAACACTCATCCTGATACCAACCACGCGGTACGCTCCTTAACTTCAGTGAACTGGTGCAAAGCCACCCGCTTCAAATCAAACCTGATATTTTATCAGTTCTAACGATCTATGAAAAAATGATATTTTCTGAATCGAATGTTTTTTTTTTTTTTTTTTTTTTTTTGGGTTTTACTGGG
>NW_007395294.1:0-1009 GCF_000475195.1 Diaphorina citri | reverse complement strand
TTGAGGGTGAGACTGGAACCTAAGCTTGGAACAGACCTTCACTGACCGCTAGCTGTAGGGATGCTTGGAATGATTTGACGGAGAGGGAGTTTAGAATGTTAAAGGGAACAGAGTTCCAGAGGGTTGCGGATGCTAATAGAAAGGAGTTGGCATAGGATGTGGTGTTGTGAGGGGGGATGTCAAGGAGGAGGTCATGGGAGCGGGTGACTCTGGTAGTTACAGAGGAACGGAATTGGAATTTTTCGTAAAGGTAAGGAGGGCTTTTAGAGACGAGGATTTTGTACAGGAGACAGAGGGTGAGGATTTTCTTCCTATCCTCAAGTCTGAGCAATCGGGCGCGGTTATAGTAGGGGGTTATATGCTCCCAGCGCTTCACGCCGTAAACATACCGCACGCATGCGTTTTGGGCAACCTGAAGCCTGTTTGACTGCTCCTGGGTTATTCCGTTGAGCAGTGGAGCACAATACTCAAACAGGGGAAGTACGTAGGATTTGATAAGGAGAAGTTTTGAGTTCTGGGTGGTGAAATTTTTTATCCGTCTCAGTGTGTATAGGGACCCAAAGATTTTTTTTCTGATTTTGGAGACTTCATCGACCCAGCTAAGGGAATTATCGAAAGTTATACCCAAGTTTCTGGCCTTATCGACGAGCTCAACCACATTGCCATCAACCTCAATATTTGGAATGGGGAACGAGATGGAACGACGAAGTCCAGAGCTACAAATAAGCATCACTTTAGTTTTCTGTGGGTTGATGATGAGACAGTTTCTCTTCGCCCATTGGACGAGGTGTTCTATCTCAAAGTTCATTGTGGCGACAGTTTGAGTCAAGTCTGCCGCTGAGGAAGAATGGTACACTTGGAGATCGTCGGCATATAGATGAAAGTGGCAAGTATTAAAACAAGACGAAATGTCATTTATGAACAGACTGAAGAGAAGAGGACCCAGCACAGAGCCCTGAGGAACACCAGAGAGGACTGGTCTCCACCCTGACCTGCTGTTGTTGGGCCC
>NW_007395292.1:0-1009 GCF_000475195.1 Diaphorina citri | reverse complement strand
AGCTCAACACTCATTCATCTACAAATACCTTGTTACCTAGCAGGTACCGACTGAAGTTTTTTAACAATCAATTGAGGTAATTTTTTGTAATTTGTAATTTATTTGCATCAATAAAAATAATAACAGTGGTAATACAATATGATAAATAACTTAATCTATGAAATAGACTTTAAAAGTCAATAAAATTTGCCATTTTGTGTATTCTTTTTTTATCTTAATTTTTTTACGGTCTCATGTGAGGTGTCTCATGTGAGAGATAATTAGTTATAGGTAGGTAAATAAATTTATCATATAGATAAAAAAAAAATAATAATCGTACCCTCTTTTCCGAGACAAAGTTATTTTTTACGTAGATATCACGCTGCAAAATTTGCCCGCGAAAAAAAAAACGCAATTAAAAAAAATCCAACTTGGCAACACTGGCGTGTGACGTATTATAAAGATATCGCGCGAACCATCCAAAATGTGTGTCATGCGCAGAAACCAAAACTCGTCGAGCATCGTCACGATCCCCAAAAAAAATGCGTTGCGAAATCTGTCTATTTTTTACGTAGATATCACGCTGCAAAATTTGCCCGCGAAAAAAAACGCAATTCAAAAAAATCCAACTTGGCAACACTGGCGTGTGACGTATAATAAAGATATCGCGCGAACCATAATAGAGAGGTGAAAAATATCAATTACTACACCGCATTTTACAAGGGAAGATCTGTGGGAAGAAAAGAAGAGGAAGACCAAGAATCAGCTGGCTGCAGAATCTCAAGGACTGGTTCGATTACAACTCCAAGCAACTCTTCAGCGCTGCCAGAAACAGACACCACATTGCCATGATGATTTCCAACCTCCGATAGGAGAGGAATGTAAAGAAGAAGAAGAAGTGGAATATTTTGGATTAGGAAAAATTTCCATTTCACATAAATAAAATACCCCTTATTTCTCCAAATCTCCCTCACGTCTTGTCTGGGAGAGTGACCGAGCGGTTAAGGCGCTCGACATACCATTCCCAAGT
>NW_007395291.1:0-1009 GCF_000475195.1 Diaphorina citri | reverse complement strand
ATAATTTGAGAATTTGACCACAATAATAGTAGTAGCCTACTGCTGGAGGAAAGGGACTTTTCAGTCCTATGCGAGCAGTATAAATAAGCACTATATTATTATTATTATTAGGTAGGTATATATGTAAATATCTTGTAAGCTGATAAATGGCTATCATTATCTCCTACTCAGCATCTACTTACTTACAAAATAGATAGATGAGATCATTTGAGAAGAGATTTGTTCATGTTGACAGACTTAGAATATTGTAGATGGTAGCTATTAAATATTATAATAATGGTAGCTATGAACTTACTAGCTGGAGATCTAAATTGCTTGAAGAATGAACACTATTTATCTTTTAAATTTTGTCTGAGATCTTATAGATCTCTAACTGTTGAGTAACTCACCAGGTAAAAGGGATTCATTTTTTTTCAGCACGTGACCTGAAAAAAATACACAGAAAAAAGAACGATGAGTTAGTTTGTACGGAGTCTCTTAAGGTCCGGCATATCGCAAAAGAACAATTTTACTGCCCTTTTGATAAATAACCCAAAAGAGGCTCTAGTGTTCCAGTAATACTGCAATATCCAATAGATTTTGAAGAGTTTCTAAGCTTCACCAGAAGTGGGTAATAATCTAACAATTCATGCTTTAGAACTTTTAGGTCATCCCCAAAAAGAAAATTTTGACTTCTCTTCTCTCAATCAAAGAGTTGACCCGCATTTTCTTCTCATTTCAGACTCTGGAAGCGTTCCTGCCCAGTATGATAGAGAGAAATCACGGTATTTTCTTCTCATTTCAGACTCTGGAAGCGTTCCTGCCCAGTATGATAGAGAGAAATCACGGTCATGTAGTAGCTCTCAGCTCAATGTGTGGTGTTCTAGGTCTGCCCAACGTTGTACCTTATTGCTCCAGCAAGTTTGCTGTCCGGGGTAAGATATTTCGGTTTTTTAGATCAGTTGCGCTTACTTGGGTGATGTTTCAAAGTCATAGAGCAGGAAAAATAAGGAAGAACGGAATTTTTCTT
>NW_007395290.1:0-1009 GCF_000475195.1 Diaphorina citri | reverse complement strand
ACCAGCTTGGTTGGCTGGTTTAGCAGATCCACCTGAACACTGTGAAGTACTGGCAGCCCCAGGAGCAGAATTGTTGGTGTTCTTCCCACCTTTCTTATTTTTCTTGGCCATGGTAGATATCAAGATGTGTTCTTCAATAGAATTAGGGCGGAAGTGGTCATAAAAATGTCAGATCTCTGGGAGACAAAAGATAAAATAAAATTCATTACAAACACCATCAATGGGACTATCTCAAGATGTATGTGGGGTTCAGGTTATGTACTGGGTTGTCTGGCCCAAGAACCCATTCCTACTTGTTGTGATTCATTTTTTTTTTTTTTTTTTCGGTTTCAGGTTATGTGCTGGGTTGTCTGGCCCAAGACCCCATTCCTACTTGTTGTGATTATTTTTTTTTTTTTTTTCTGAATGTGATGTGGGCAATATAATTCAAGTGAGACAGTTTCCGTTATACATGATACAATTTTTTTTTCCAGACAAGTGGGCATGGGCTCTAACCCAGTAGGTACATAACCACAACCCAAAAAGGCTCTCTATGGGCCTCATGGTGACCATGAAAACATATAGCCCCATAAACAAAGTTGGAGAGCTTGTAAAATGATGGGCTACACCTCAATAAAGTTATGACCAATACTTCTTCATAAATCTGTGCCAATGGGCCTATTGTAGGAACTGGTAGGTATAGGAGAACACTTTCAAGCCCTAACCAGGTTAGAAAAAGTAGGTCTGATTTTACATACATACCAAATTACACAACTTGAACCACCTTTCCTGAGGTTCTCTGAACTGTCCTCACTTCAGCTTGTGGTCGAAATGTTGAATACTTGAGTAGATTCCACAGTTTTTTTCCGGTTCGGCTTTCTCTATTTCCTCTAAACAGGAAACTTCAGGAAAAGAAAATTTCGAGGAAAAAAGTTGAAAAAAAATTAATACCTACCTACTTTTCTTTTATCATACCCGATTTGGGAACTGGGTCAACTGGGAACCCCTGTTTTTAACATTTCGATTGGTT
>NW_007395289.1:0-1009 GCF_000475195.1 Diaphorina citri | reverse complement strand
TTCCACCTGGTAAGTTCCATTTCTCCCTAGTTTGTAAATTGTGGAGGTATTCAGCACTCCATCGTTTCCAATAGTTTTGAACCAAATTGTTCAACAACTCATAACGATTCAAATGATTCAATGGGGTTTGACTTACATCTCTGGCGGGCAGAACACTGATAGGTTCAGCGTGTAAGAAGTGAGCTGGAGTTAACACACTTGGATCAGAGGGATCCGAAGATAGAGGACACAGGGGTCTCGAATTCATGAGAGCTTCTACCTGAGCAAGTACGGTTGAGAATTCTTCAAAAGTGAGCACTTGACTACCAATTACCTTTACCAGATGAGTTTTGACTGGGCGTACATTACCTTCCCATATACCACCATGGTGAGGTGCGGCTGGGCAGTTGAACGTCCATGTGATCTTAGAACTCAACAACACTTCATTCAGAGAATCTCTATATTCCCTAGATTGTAACAACAGATAGAGCTCATTCAAAGCATTCTTTGCTCCAACAAAGTTCGTACCACAATCAGAGAGAAGATACTTACATGCTGACCGCCGAGATAAGAAACGCTTTAAAGCGTTGAGAAAGGTCGGAGTACTTAAATCCGATGCTAATTCAAGGTGAATAGCTTTGGTCGCGAGACAAATGAATAAACAAACATATGCCTTAGTGGTACTTACACCACGATGTCTAGATAGAGAAATGTTAAAGGGACCTAGAAAGTCACAGCCAGTCTTATAGAAGACTTTGGATTCGGTGACTCTGAAGTCAGGAAGATCTGCCATCAAGGGATAGACAGGAGCAGGGTTATGTCTGAAACAAAAGTTACAAGCTTGGACACGCTGACGTACAACACTGCGCGCAGACAGGATCCAGAACTTTTGCCTCAGGATAGCAAGTAACAGGTGAGGACCTGTGTGTAAATTCTTCCTGTGAACATGGTCAATAATCAGGTTAGTCACGTGGTGCTTCTTAGGAAGAAGCGCGGGATGCTGGCTCTCGAAACCAAGATTAGACTTGCC
>NW_007395288.1:0-1010 GCF_000475195.1 Diaphorina citri | reverse complement strand
TTGTCATTTTGTGGTTTGTCAGTGAGTGATATTTGTCATTTTGAGGTTTGTCCGTCATTAGTCTTTGTCAGTTTGTGGACGTCTGCCAGTTTTATTTGTAGTTTAGTGGTTTGTCGGTTAGTTGTATTTGTCATTTTGTGATTTGTCTGTCATTTGAATTTGTCGTTTTGAAGTTTGTCAGTGAGTTGTATTTGTCATTTTTAGGTTTGTCATTGAGTTGTATTTGCCATTTCTTTGTCAGTGAGTTGTATTTGTCATTTTGAGGTTTTTCTGTGAGTCGTAGGTATGTGTCATTTTGTGTTTTGTCTGTCATTTGTATTTGTCATTTTGTGATCTGTCTGTCATTTGTATTTGTCATTTTTAGGTTTGTCATTGAGTTGTATTTGCCATTTTGTGGGTTTTCTGTGAGTTGTTTTCGTCATTTTGAGGTTTGTTTGTCAGTTGTATTTGTCATTTTGAGGTTTGGCAGAGTTGTATTCGTCATGATGTGGTTTGTCAGTGAGTTGTATTTGTCATTTTGTAGTTTGTCAGTGAGTTGTAGTTTTCATTTTGAGATTTGCCCGTCAGTTGTATTTGTCATTTTGAGCTTTGTCAGTGAGTTGTATTTGTCATTTTGTGGTTTGCCAGTGAGTGATATTTGTCATTTTGAGGTTTGTCAGTGAGTTGTATTCATCATTTTGAGGTTTGTCTGTCAGTTGCATTTGTCATTTTTAGGTTTGTGAGTTCTATTTGTCATTTTGAGGTTTATCTGTCAGTTGTTTTTGTCATTTTGTCGTCAGTTAGTGATATTTGTGTTTTTGTGGTTTGTCAGTCATTAGTCTTTCTCATTTTGTGGTTTGTCTGTCAGTTGTATTTGTCATTTTGAAGTTTGTCTGTGAGTTGTTTTTGTTATTTTTTGGTGTGTCAGTGAGTTGTATTTGTCATTTTGTGGTTTTTCAGGCGTTGTATTTTTCATTTTGTGGTTTTTCAGTGAGTGATATTTGTCATTTTGAGGTTTGTCAGTGAGTTGT
>NW_007395287.1:0-1010 GCF_000475195.1 Diaphorina citri | reverse complement strand
CAAGGATCAGACACAGATGAAATCGCTTTTCGGGATTCAGTTCAAGTCATGATTCCCGGTCAAAGATATTCCTACTCCGCTATTCGTACAGCAAGGATCAGACACAGATGAAATCGCTTTTCGGGATTCAGTTCAAGTCATGATTCCCGGTCAAAGATATTCCTACTCCCCATACCTCTACACATTCAACATTCTTAGTCCAGTCAACATGGGAGAGCTGAGAAAACTAAATGTGGAAGAGAGGAAAGAAGAGATGGGAACATCTGAGGAAATTCATACTCGGCCTGTTGTATGATCATCATGTCCTTGGTACTGGGTTCGATTCTCAGCTAACAAGCTATAATTCTCCTTGTGCGAGAGAAAAAAGTTTGAATTTGAAGAAAAAAAAATCTTTATATATGAGTGTTTCACCACTGTTTATATTTCGTAGCAATGAAATAAATGCTACATTAGATGCATGTGGTCTGTGCCATAGCATGCCCATCCCGTACAAGGACCCTTTTTCACGTTTTTCAGTTCAGATCACTAGACTTTTCCAAGAATGTCAACAGTCAAACTTTTAAATTACCTTTCCAAAAATATCCGCTTTTCTCTTATTCAACAACTCGAGGGCTCTCTCCGTAAAGCATAGGGTAGATGGAGGAATCAGCTGATAAATGTTCATTTCTCTTTGGACTGATTTTTTGAGCGTATTTTTTAACAACGATTCCACAAAAAAAAAAACGCAAAGACGCAAATTCTATCTTTTTTTCATTTCGGAATAGGTAAACTGCTTCAGCTTCAACACTCTCCAATCTTTAACATTTCTATTGCAGACACTTTAGATGTCATTTACCTATCCCACAAAATTAGAGAGAAATGCTCAACAGCAGGTTGCCTCATGGACAAAGGATAACACACATGATTTTTGAAAAGGTAAATCTCAAAATGGCGGTGTAAGGTCTGTTTTTCATTCCGACGTGGGTGCGATGCGAACCCGACGCGTGTTTTTCATTCCACTTCCCCTACTT
>NW_007395286.1:0-1010 GCF_000475195.1 Diaphorina citri | reverse complement strand
GCCACTGATTTTCAGAAATAAATTCATCCTTGTTGAGATTTTCCTTTTAATCCTTCGTCCCGAAATTTCATCCCGCCCCGTCCCGAATTTCTCATTTCGGCGTTTCACATCATCCGTTTATTCCTACTATAATACTGTTTTTTCTTCCTCATTCTGTGTTTGTCAAGGTTTTAAAACTTGCAAATTAATTTCTCATTGTATCCGCTTTTTCTGCCTCCAGCAGACTTTGAAAGCCGTTTTTTACTTTCCCTTTTGTTCTTGGCTCCTTAAGCTCCTTCTCTTTCTTTATCTTTCACACTTTCTCGCTTATTTTTATCCCTTGAAACCTTGTTCTTATTTAATTATTTTTCTTTCTATCTGGATATTCTCTCTTTCAACCTTTATAATAGGAATTGGAGAAGTTTGAGACAGAGCTTGAAATGAGCAAGTTTTATGTTCTCCCCTATATTTTAGGAGAAAGAATGCTCTGTTTTTAGTCGAAATTTTTAATTAAAAAGCTCCGTTGAGAAAAGAAGCTGATGATTTCTTTGAAAGGGTCTCTGAAATTAAGCAAATTTAAAGGAATTAAAGGAAAAGTAGGTATATTAAATTAATAGTTTAGGACATACACAATTTAGTTTTTCTTTATTGTTTCATTAAGTCTTTCATTGCCATTTTTAATTAGTAGTTAGGCACCATCGATGCTCCTCATCAGATGGCAGAGAAAGTTTCAAACTGGTAACTCCCTGTCAGCTAAAAGTTGAACCAATCGATCACTTCTAAAAAGTTGAACAAGACAAGAGTGCTTTGTTGACCCAAAAACTGTACTGGGGTGCTTACACTGATCGCTCTATCTCCAGAACCACAACACCTAGAAAGCTGAAATTTGGTAGGAATATTCCTTTTATGGTCTAGGTGTGCAATAATTTGATCAATTTTTGATCGCTAAAATATCTATAAGAAATACACAGAGTGCAGAGACTGCGGGAGAGAAATGTTCCGCTCTCGACCAACATTTTGAGTTTCGTTTA
>NW_007395285.1:0-1010 GCF_000475195.1 Diaphorina citri | reverse complement strand
CCCACACATGACGAACACAAAAGTCCAAATGGACTGAAGACAAGCCAAAACAATCTGCTGGATTTCGGTTCGTCCAAGTGTCCGAAATCGTGCGAATCCAGGAATCCACGAAATGGATTGCTTGCTTTGCTGGAAGGATTGGAGTTTAAAAACCCCTTGGACGCCTAGTGGTGGTGGTGGTGGTGGTGGTGGTGGTGGTGGTGGTGTAAAAGTTAATTTGAGAATGAGAATTATGAGGATTGGGCCCTTCAAGTAGCCAGAATTTGACATAGCGGGGGAAAAACTAGGGATTACCCAAGTTTTTTTCTTATTATTATCATGTTATTTTTCAAGTGCCATTAAAAATCCTCTTCCTCTCTTCATTTCCAGAGCAACCCACCCCGTCACAGCTGTCCGCTCGCACCTCCATATCCTCGACCACCTCCTCCTCTTCCTTCCCCTCCTCTCCCTCCTCCTCTCTTCTCAGAACCCTCCCCTCTTCCAACCCTCGCTTCTATTAGACCCCGAAAATTCCAATTTCCTCTAACTTTATTTTTACTTTACTACAGTTATAGCGAAGCTACACCTACTAGTAATGAGAAAGTACATATTGCAATCGGTCCAAATTTTCAAAAACAGGAAATGGGTGGAAATGTCCTTTTTTTGAGAATCGACAGAGAAAACTGTAACACACAAGGTCTTATCGTCTCGAAATCTAATAGGGAGGACAGGATAGGAGAAAGTTAGCCGTTCCGAGAACGAAACTTATCTGTTTAGGCTAAAGTTCGCTTCAGACAGGAATCAAACCCGCAAGCAATTACGCGGCCTCTTGTATTTCTTCGAAATAAAATCATTATTACCTCGTTTCCTTCTCAGCGTACCCATTTCAAAACCTCATCCTGGAAAAACTCCTGACGAGTCCCGAGGTCCTGAATCCAGAGCAGCTCAAACTCATAGTCGACAACTACGTGGCGGCCAATCACATCGAGACACGGAAACTGGACATTGGATTCGCCTCGGGCGAGGTGCAG
>NW_007395284.1:0-1010 GCF_000475195.1 Diaphorina citri | reverse complement strand
CACATGAAAAAAGTCTACAAAGTACAAGTAGCTGAGGGGAGAAGTCAAGAAATTTATTCTTCATTCTAATATTTAGATACCTACTAGGTAGGTAGGCACAAACAAAGATATCTTAAACAAAACCGGCATCAGGATATAACTCATGATATAGGAATGAAATCAGCAACATGCTGACGCAGGACAGCTGATAGCAGCAATACGATGGCAGTGTTTGTTTTATCGCAGACTTTGCTCAAGGCAACTCGGCGAATGCACATACTGTTTTAGAAATGAGGACACAGATTTCAGAATGCGAACTGAACTTTTATTATTTCAAATCAACTGGCCAATCGTGAGTATCAATGAAAGAGAAAATGATGACAACAATTGTGTGGTGTGCCATGCCCTTCAGGGCAAGAGCATGTCATACGTTGGAGTAATTAATCTTGGGACACGACAGCTGAAAGGGACTTTCGTTGTCAGTGGCTCAGATCACATATGTGATGAGAAATATTGCGAGCGTGTGACTCGGAGGGTATCAGGCGTGGTTCTGAATGTTGGCCATGTTGAGACTTTCTGTAGCGAGAACGCTCGCGATGAGATTAACAATTTGCGCATTGAACGACTTTCCTACGCTGTCGTGAGAGACTTTGTCTATGGTGAACTGAGTGATAAACTCAGAGAGAAGGTCTCCTGGCAGTTGACAAAATACCTTCTTCGGGGTTCGCGCGTCGAGGAATTCTCCCTCGGCATGTTGTGGGCTGCTGCTCACAGCACAGGGGAGATTCGGATAGCGCCTCACCCGGAAGATTGGGGCAAACTGAAAAAGAACATAAATAATGTCAAAAACACGCTTACAAACGCAAATCAATGTATGTTATGCACTCCTGGTTGTTACGTGGAGGTGGAGAAGTTCGTCACGGACTTGGGGGGTGAGGTATTGAGACGCGCCTAGGAGACAGTGTATGCGGCAAAAGCTGTGTGGCGGAATCCGGGGGTATGTGTCCTTACACTCCGTTTGGGTGCGAATC
>NW_007395283.1:0-1010 GCF_000475195.1 Diaphorina citri | reverse complement strand
TAATTCAATTTTAAATTTATTTTCAAAATGAATTCTTTGTTGAATTTCCTTTCTCAATAATTCACTTGTGTTCTTCAATAGTTTACCAGATTCTATATTGGTTAGAATGAGCTCATTATAATCCTGGAGTATTGTGATTATTTTAGACAAGAGTGATTCTGGGAGATCTATTTGAATATTATCTTTTAAATCTTGTAGTTCTAAGTACATGTCATGAGCAATGTCTTGTGTTTTTTCTTCTAATTTATCAAGAAAGCTTAGATCCATTTTTTGTTTTAATGCTAAAATATGTTGTCTTCTTGTTAAACTCATGATTATGTGGTTTTAATTCATTAGTAGGTTAAAAGTTGTCAACACTGGTAGTGAAAGGTGTCAAAAAGTATCACTATTCAATTATATACATAGATGCACAATGTGAGTTAAGATTGGTAAGATAACAGTTACCTCGAGATAAGAAATCTCTACAAATAAAAGGAAGTTATGGAAGTTAGATAAAAAAAAAAAAAAAAATATATTCAATGTGGTTGAAAAAAGCCTTCTATCCATAGAAGAAGAAAAAAGTTTTCTACATTAGTTTATACCTACTATTCGTTCAGTAGAGCTAACTGAGAAAAATAGTCTGTACGGGAACACCTTAAAGTCGATAAAAGATCGTGCGGAATAACTAAATAGACAAACAGCAAAATCCTTCGGTTGAAACTTAGAGCTCACTTCAGGTTTAGGTACCTACTTTAGAGTGCATAATTATAAGTTCTTTGTAGAAATACATACCTACTTGTCACTCATACGGCAACCTAAAGTCACAGGTAAAGAATAGGTAGATTAGATACCAAATTTCATTGAGTCACCTTATATCATTTGAACCGATAATAATTTGGATTTCTCTATCCACCCTGTATACATAGGTACTTGAAAATAAAGATCTCTGCATGTATACGTTATCCAGATGGATATGGCAGCAAGGAGTCATTAAAAAAGTAGGCTACGTTGCCAAACATGTCAAAGGTGCA
>NW_007395282.1:0-1010 GCF_000475195.1 Diaphorina citri | reverse complement strand
GGACCTGATCAGGTGTACCTGTCAGGTCTATCTTCTACCTGAGTGTGAGTAGCTGGCCTGACACTACCATCAACTCCCAGTATGAATGGTATTATAATATGGCGACCTTGAAGCTTATAGCATAGAGTTAAAACCATCAGTATAGATAAGTAGATATATATACATATAACTATTGATAGCTAGTATCGATAGTTACTTAGCTAGAACTCCATCAGTCTACAGATAGATAGGTAGATAGAATGGAGGAGTTGCAATTGGGAAAATATTATTATTAAGAGGTCGATTCCTACGTAAAAAGTTGTGAAAAATCCAAATCTGAGGTCAAAACTCCGTAAGAGTAACTTTAAAAGGCCGAAAATTCAATTTTTAATTGCCGTTCTAATGAAAAAGTTCAAAGAGTTGTGACGTCAGATTTCACGTCAAAATGCGTTTTAATTGCCGTTCTATTGAAAAAGTTCAAAGAGTTGTGACGTCAGACTTCACGTAAAAATGCGCAGAAACGCTTGCGCACCAACAAACGAAGCGGGAGTCATGAATTATGACGTCATCGCCTACGGGAGCGTATGCCGTGAAGTCAAAGATCACGATTTACCGATATTTTTTAAATCGATTTATCTCTAAAAGTCGTAAGAAAAGAAAAATTCCGTTGGTCCTCATTTTTCCTGCTCTATGACTTTGAAACATCACCCAAGTAAGCGCAACTGATCTATTAGAGGTAAATAGACATTAGAATCCGAAGATAAATTGATACACAGGTAGAAATACAGTAGAACCTCGATTATTTCAACTAATTGGGACCGGGGGTAGTTGAAATGATCACTTTGTATGATCTTTTCCTCGCATAGGATATCCTTTGAAAGCTAGAAAAAAACAATGGATTTTGGATTTGAAATAATATTCTGTACAATAAATAACAATATTCTGTACATCAAGGGTGGGGTGGTAGAGAATGCCATATGCATTAACCCCACCCTTGATCAAACTTTATTTTTTTTTTTTTTTAATTATAT
>NW_007395281.1:0-1010 GCF_000475195.1 Diaphorina citri | reverse complement strand
GTTTTGACCGCAGGTTGGAATCCCCGGTCTTTTCACGGTCTGTGTCTTTAATGCTACCATCTGTAATGCTAGTGTTTTAATTACTGACAGAATCTTCATGATTACCATCAGTATTTCCAATGTTGCCAAGTGACTTTCACGTTTGAGATGCTTTGGATTTCTTCTTGGCTCTTTTCTGTTCAGTCTTTTCACGGTCTGTGTCTTTAATGCTACCATCTATAATGCTAGTGTTTTCATTACTGACAGAATCTCCATGATTACCATCAGTATTTCCAACGTTGCCAAGTGACTTTCACGTTTGAGACGCTTTGGACTTTTTCTTGGTTTTCTTTTCACTCTCATCATCTTCTATACTCTTGGATTTCTTCTTGGCTCTTTTCTTTTCAGTCTTTTCTTCGTCTATATCTTGTGTGCTATCATCTGTATTAGTTTCTTCTCCATCGCCGCTAGTATCATCGTGAGTTTTATTGGGGTCTACGTACGAATCTTCATGATTACCATCAGTATTTCCAATGTTGCCAAGTGACTTTCACGTTTGAGATGCTTCGGATTTCTTCTTGGCTCTTTTCTTTTCAGTTTTTTCTCCTTCCATGTCTTCAATGCTATCATCTGTATTAGTTTCTTCTCCATCGCCGCTAGTATCATCGTGAGTTTTATTAGGGTCTACGTATTTCATTGAGAAAGGCAGAACGAGTGTGGCATCGTGGTTCGGATCCAAAGAGAACTGAAAACAGAGGGAGTAAGCGTGTTGGAGGGGCAAGAGAGTGAATGTGTTGACACAAAGAAATAAACTTACAATGAGGAAGGGAGTGAGCGTGTTGAAAAGGAGAGGCGAGGGAGTCAATGTGTTGACATATAGAAATAAACCAATCTTCTTTTTTTTTGCCTTTTCCCGTGTACAGACGGGGTCGGTGTTTTTCGTCAGCCTTTCAGACCTGGGGTGATTGCTTTGGGCTGACATTTGTTTTTTTATTTTATTTTTTTTTTATTTTTTTATTATTTTTTTTTTT
>NW_007395280.1:0-1010 GCF_000475195.1 Diaphorina citri | reverse complement strand
GCTGGCCTCGCTATGTTTTAACTCAATGATTTTTCCTTTAGTTTGTCTGTTTCACCACCACTCAGCCAGCCTAGTTAGTAGTTAGCTTGATAGTTAGTTGGTAGCTAGTGGGTTTAGCTTAGTTCGTTGGTACTGTTGATAGCCAGCCTAGTTATGTAGTTGGCCGCTCGTCTGCCTTAGCGCTAGATTCCCGCCCGGGGCGGATTTTATCCTGGACAGATAATTTTCGTTCACGGACCGGCTAGCTTTCTTCTATCCTGTCCTTCTTTCTTCGATTTCGGGACGACAAGACCTCTGTTGTTACAGTTCCCTCTAAAGCTGCGTCCACACATAGTCGGTCCCGTCGATCGACCATCGATCAATCGTCAATGGAAGTGATCGACCATGTGTGGAGCGGACCGGCTAGCTTTCTTCTATCCTGTCCTTCTTTCTTCGATTTCGGGACGACAAGACCTCTGTTGTTACAGTTCCCTCTAAAGCTGTGTCCACACCTAGTCGGTCCCGTCGATCGACCATCGATCAATCGTCAATGGAAGCGGTCGACTATGTGTGACCACAGCTTAACAAACCTCACGAGAAAAAGAAACGTTTATAAATAGATCTTATGAAGCAAGTTATGTGTAGCAGAACAACTTAAACAAGCGTTGATCTCGAGATCTAGACCTCTGAGAAGGATTTAGACCAGTAGTTCTCAAACTGTCTTGTACTATACGCTCCCACAACACCCTCTTCTTAAGAAGAAAACTTCCCACGCCCTCCAATAAATTGTAGGTAGCAGAACAACTTAAACAAGCGTTGATCTCGAGATCTAGACCTCTGAGAAGGATTTAGACCAGGAGTTCTCAAACTGTCTTGTACTACGCTCCCACAACACCCCCTTCTTAAGAAGAAAACTTCCCACGCCCTCCAATAATTTGTAGGTAGGTTCCTATGTAATCTTATATTATAAGAACGAGATCCATTCACATTTCACACACTGATCGCTCTATCTCTAGAACCACAACACCTAC
>NW_007395279.1:0-1010 GCF_000475195.1 Diaphorina citri | reverse complement strand
TGAGCATACTAAAGCACTTACTATAAATCTCAGAAATACCAAATACCCACAACCATAAAAAAGAGATCGATAGATATATGTACCACCATACATAATCCATATACCTAGTATGACCTGTGACATACTTACCATACCTCACTACACAATTCCAAATGACATTCCAACATAAACATAATAAACATATTCCTAGTGACAAAAATGACATTATCGAGCAACGACATAAATAATTCCCAACATTTTTCAGACTGAAAATTTTCCAACACATTTCCATATTTGGGTCTCCTGATGCATAAGGAGTAAGTAAGGATAACTGAAAATGTCACAATTCCAAGCAATATTTAAAAATAAATTGAAATGTTATTTACATGGATTACGTAAACGACTGACAAAGCAGCTCATTGTCCTGCAATATTTCTGGAAAAAAATACAGTCCAGCAATCAGCAATGTGCAGTTACAAAACAAAAATTGGGGGAAAAATACGAAGAATCAAAAATAATCAAGCCAATAAATTGAAATGTTATTTACATGGATTACGTAAACGTCTGACAAAGCAGCTCATTGTCCTGCAATATTTCTGGAAAAAAATACAGTTCAGCAATCAGCAATGTGCAGTTACAAAACGAAAATTGGGGAAAAAATACGAAGAATCAAAAATAATCATTCATCATTGTCCTGCAATATTTCTGGAAAAAAATACAGTTCAGCAATCAGCAATGTGCAGTTACAAAACAAAAATTGGGGGAAAAATACGAAGAATCAAAAATCATCATTCATAAAGAGGACTTAGCAGAAAATAGGTATGTAGGTATATGTTAATGTTATGTTGATTTCCTAAATATGTTCCTATTAACCATGTAGTAGACAATTCTGTTTCACATCTTACTCACTTTCATAGGAGACGTTTCCTACAGACCTACTGCCTACTTAACTATCATTTTCTCGAATTCTCAAAATAGTAATTTTGTCACATCCACCAATACAGCATTAATATTACAACGTGCTTTATCCA
>NW_007395278.1:0-1010 GCF_000475195.1 Diaphorina citri | reverse complement strand
CTCTAATAAATGTCGTTTTGTTCAATATGTTGATTTCCTGTCCCTAAATGACCAATTGACAAGTTCAAATAATAAAGTGCATTACAGTTTTCATGTGAAAAGTTTACTCTTTAACCTTTTGACATCATCAATTTTGTTCAGAATTCTAAGAGAAATACGTTCATTGACAATCACTTTGCTCGTCTAAAAATAAGGGGTTGATTTATTAGGTATTAGGTGATGATTCTGATTTTTGATTGGGTAAGTATTATTCAATCAGGATTTTTTAAGAGGTAGGAATTAGGTTTGTTATAGGTATCGTCAAGTTCAAACAAGATTTACGAACGCAATACGTACTTAGACAATTAAAACAACTAATTTGTGAACCATTGGCTCAATCTTTTATTTTTTAAAGTCAGATTTCAATTCTCCAATGATGAGTAGGTATGTATTTCTGTTCAAGACATTTTTAAGCTGCGTGGGGTTGATTTATTAGGTATTAGGTGATGATTCTGATTTTTGATTGGGTAAGTATTATTCAATCAGGATTTTTTAAGAGGTAGGAATTATGTTTGTAATAGGTATCCTCAAGTTCAAACAAGATTTACGAACGCAATACGTACTTAGACAATTAAAACAATTAATTTGTGAACAATGGCTCAATCTTTTATTTTTTAAAGTCAGTTTTCAATTCTCCAATGATGTGTAGGTATGTATTTCTGTTCAAGACATTTTTAAGCTGCGTATACGAGACCAATTTAAACAAGGTACAAGGTCTTATGTTTTGTAATGTACTTGGGTAGGTAATCTCTGTATCATTTTCCACTCTAAAATGTGAGACCCTGTTTAGATTACGGAAGGGGACTTTCCAATCTCGGGCGGTATGCGGATACCAACCACGCACGAGGTTGCTTAGCTTCAGCAATACATCGGGATGATAATAAAAATAAATATAACCAGCCTAGTTAGCTTAGTTGGTAGTGCGTCTGCCTTGTAAGCGCTAGGCCGCGGGTTCGATTCCCGCCCGGGGC
>NW_007395277.1:0-1010 GCF_000475195.1 Diaphorina citri | reverse complement strand
GTTTTCAAAGTCGGCTCCATTCGGCAGTTCTCGGCTGTCACCCATCATACGATGTAGGGTCTTCACGACTGACTTGGTTCGATCATACAGGAATGAATCCACGTGACCTGAGGAGAAAATTGTACAGAGAATAGATAATAGGCCAGCCACTCACTATCAGATATATACCTAACATCTGATGAGCAAACACACTATCAGGTAGGACTGACAAGTACGGCTGAAAAGGTCTACCTGCAATGATACCTGATGAGCACATACACTATCAGGTGGACCTGATTAGGTGTACCTGTCGTCAGGTCTACCTGATAGTGAGTGGCTGGCCTCAGAGTTGTTATTCCTTTCGGAAAACCAAGGGTGGGAAATGGCGAAGTGGCAAATGTTCCATTTCCCCATCCCCCATCCCAGAGTCGAAGAAAATCGATTTAATCAAATATTTCAACGGGTTACTTTTTTGGTGTTCTCGTGTTGACCCAGCACCAAAGTGGAAAGTATGATGTCTCTTCTCGCCCATCTGATGAGAGACATACTACGGGATGGGCATGCTACGACACAGACCACACGAGTCTAATGTAGTCCCTGTTCAACAAACTTACCTAATAAAGCCGTGAACTGTAACATTTTCTCGAACTGCTTGTTAATTCTCTCCGCTCGTTCAGCCTCAGTTTCTGCCCGTCTGGGCTTCGAAGCCGCGACTCCTGGCTTCGGTTTACCCAGCAGCTCCTTCCTGGTGGGGTCCACAGAGTTGAGCATATAGTTGCTCTCCAGGTAACCCACGTGAGGTACGGTGCTAGCTTTCAGCAAGGTGTCCTTGGCTGAAATCAGCAAAAAAAAAAACTGGATTTAGTTTAAACTCTTTAAAATTAAAGGGATGTCACTTTTTTATGAGGTATAGCGAGCCAAGCGCAGCGTTGTGTTCATAGCATATTGAATGAACCAGTTCCTGATAGATTTCTGAAAAGCAAACCAGCCTAGTTAGCCTGGTTGCTAGCGCGTCTGCCTTGTAAGCGCTA
>NW_007395276.1:0-1010 GCF_000475195.1 Diaphorina citri | reverse complement strand
CACCTCATGCTAGAGTTACCCTAGGTAGGTATGTAACAGGTGGTTCTAAGCTTAAAATGATTGATCAGGGGTTTTTTTCTTGTTCTATAGGTATTTACTTGAGCCTAGGACCTAGGGTTGCAGGATTTACATTCAATAACACAAAGGGTGTGGAAATATTTTCATTATAATATTAGTTAGGTATCTATTTACATTCATATTGTATTTACAATGATTTCATACAACAAATACTTAAGTAAGTATGTAATTAAATACATTTGAACAAGTTAATGAAATTAAGTAGGTAGAAAAGATGTCCTTTTGAAAAACCTCTTATCCTTGTCTAAACCAAGTTGGTATGTCATTCCAATTGCATCTATGCATTAGTAAGTAGGTATTTACCTTTACTGTGAATTCTTAAAGTTGGTTGAATATTTTTTGGAAAATTCATCATGATCTCTATAAATTTGGTGAATTCTCTCTCAAATAGGATACAATGTTCCACTATTCACCAGTTTTCATCCTTTCCCACTGACCAAAGTGGCCAAAATGTTCAGCACAAGTTTAAGTATTTGTGCTTCTCTAGGTATCATTCTGTCTAATCAACACAGGTAGGTACTGTATTCACCCTGAGTAGATCATAAGATAAAGACCGGCTTCGAGTTTTCTTCATGATGACTTGAATAATATACTCTCTGCCTGGCTTGAGATTGGTTACCTTCTGTTTCAACTCCTTTCTGAAAATGTAAACATAGAATTACAATTTATGTAAGTAAGTACTTTTTTGACTTGAATAATATACTCTCTGCCTGGCTTGAGATTGGTTACCTTCTGTTTCAACTCCTTTCTGAAAATGTAAACATAGAATTACAACTTATGTAAGTACTTTTCGTTCATTTGGACAAGAAGGTAACTTGGCAAGTCCATAATTAAGTAGGTACCTAGGTAGGTAATATACCTCCCACTGAAGTCATATGAGGCACTTTCCTAGTAGTCAACCAGCCCCTGTATTGTTCTCTTGAGGCATAGTA
>NW_007395275.1:0-1010 GCF_000475195.1 Diaphorina citri | reverse complement strand
TTTTTTTTTTTTTTTTTTTTTTTTTTGAGGTAGATACAAGGTAGGTTAATCATCTTAATCAACATACCTCGATATGGTTTAAAACGAGTTCTTTATTTTGAGAAGAATTCTGAGTGCTTATTTGATAGAGGTTTAAAACCGTCACTGTAGAACTGCTAATGCCTGGCATTTCTTTACCCTCCTTTAATGCCTCTTTAATGCGTGTTTTACCCTCCTTTAATGCCTCTTTAATGCGTGTTTTACCCTCCATTCAGCGAGACAAGCTACCGTACTCACATTAACCTCAACCAGAGTGAGTGGGGCCGGGAAGAGCCAGCACCCGATTGCCCAGTCACCCATCCTTATATCAACCACGCGCAACGTTCCTTAACTTCAGTGATCCTTCGAGAACCGGTGCATTCAACATATCGCCGCTCTTCTGAGAGTATTTGTGGGACCCATAGGAAACGTATCTAACTATCCCTTATTTTATTTTAGGTATTTTCATTTTATTTTCCCAATGCATTATTTATAAACTCTCGCCCCCTGGATTTATGGAGTATTCTTCGGCTGCTAAACGAAGCGGGAGGGAAACGAGGGAAGAATCAAAGGGAGAATATTGTAGCCAGAGGGAAAGTCGAAAAGTAAAAGTCCAGTGAAGAGAGTGGATGAGGAAGAAAAAGAAGGAGGAGGAGGAGAAAGAGGAGGAGAAGAAGAAGAAGAAGAAGAGGGGAAAAAAAGAAGGAAGAGAAAGAAGAAGAAGTGGAGGAGGAGTAAGAAGAAGAAGAAGGAGGAGGGGGAGGAGGAGAAGAAGAAGAAAGAAGAAGGCTATGGGAGAGGAGAGGATTGCAAGGAAAATGGATGATAGCAGTGAGTAAATTTAAGCTCAATCTAGCTATAAATCTTGCTGGCGTAGACTTTATCCCTAGCACAAGAACTAGATAATATCCCTATATCTACCACTCCGCTGTAACTGTGGAGAAATTTCGAGAGTACAGTGTGTTCTGAAAATTTACAGTGTGATTCGAAAT
>NW_007395274.1:0-1010 GCF_000475195.1 Diaphorina citri | reverse complement strand
GGTAATCGGTAACATTAGTTGGCAATTACAAGATCAAATTGTATAACAAAAGAAAAATCTATTTACAAAAACAGTAGGAGATAAAAACTAATCTAGGAGAATTTTCGTAATGAAAATGCATTCACATCAGAGTTCATTAGTACAAATTTTCTTATGAACCTCGACACTTTTACCTTTAAATATGTTTTGCTTGATTACCTAGCATTAGTTAACATATTTCTTAGGAACATGAAAGGATTTAATCAACTTGTTATGAAAACGCTAGATCCCTAGAATTTAGATTTAAATTTCCATTAGTACTAATGAATCTGCATTAGAAAAACATTTTCTCTTACTATTGGTAACTTTAGTTTGAAAGCATTGTACGAGCCACGTATGGTATTTGAACTCTTTGGTTTCCTCTAACTAAACGAAAAGCCATCTTTTAATAGCACACACAAAACCATCCGAAAAATTCATTTCACAAAGTAACAAGATGTCCGTTACTGTCAATAATTGTGTTGTTCTTTTGACAATTTTCAAAATCGTCTTCCTTATCTTCACTTTCACTTTTGCAGCCCGAAACCATTCCATTTCCACTCCGAGGACTTTGCGAGGCATTTGAGGTCAACTCTTAACTTAGACTAAACTTAAAACTAAACAGCGAGGTGGTACATAAAAAGAAAAGGTGTGTAAAAGTAGACACAATAAAACCACTTTGAACTAAATTGCTAATTCTTGAAGTTATTCGTCGAAAACGACGTCTAATATTTGAGTATTGGTAAATATGAGACCAATATACCTATGCATCGATTTGAACATTATTGTAGTCTCGGTGAAGTAATAACAAATGCTTCTTGAATCCATAGATCCAACATTGAAGCCAACTTTCGTTCGATTTACATAGATACCTACAGATATCAGCAATCTATTTACAAAGGGTAAAGATCAGGAAAAAGCAAAGTACAAAATTATTTACAAATTGCTAATGTCTACTTGAGTTAGATATTGATCCTACTAATACTGTACGT
>NW_007395273.1:0-1010 GCF_000475195.1 Diaphorina citri | reverse complement strand
GGGCTATTATACACTCGAATGACCTAGTAGTATTTGGTACCAACCTTAACAACTTTATACAGAATGATTCAACCAGGGAGGAAAAAAATTGATAATATTGAGTGCAAAAAATGGTGAAAAAGTTGCAAATATTGACATTTACAAACATGCGGAAGACAAAAATTTACATTAAAATCGCAAACTAATTGACAAAAAAATCAATAATATCTATACATCACTGGAGAAAGGATGGTCTTTATTAGCCTGGTTGCAGGTGACATGAAATAACTATCATTGTAAAGGGTATTAGACTAGCAGACGACTTAAAAAATTGTTAAGACATAAGGAAGATGACACCAAAGTTGCTTAAGATAGAGATAGGGAAAAAAACTCATCAAAAACCTCTCCTGGCAAATAAAAGTGGTTCAAATCAACATGATACCTTTTACTTTTAGCAATGAAATCAACATCAACAGTGACGTAACTGTAGGAAGGTTTCATTACGTACAATTCAGACCTCCAAAATTTTTGATAAAGTGTCCTACGGTCTCGAAAAATATAGTTAAGGTCCATTCTTTGTCCAGCAACCCTGTATTGAAGTATTAACATGAATTGCAATCCATCATATGGAAACTTTAACATGCAATCTATCATTCCTTAGTGAGAGGCCGAAGTAGGAACGGCAACCAACACAATTGTGGATCAAGAGATAAATATGAATTAAAAGTTGAGATAGATATATCAAAGCTGTTGTAGGAATGACACGGAGAAACGAATAATATTCATATTGTGACTGCCTGGGAACAGTAAGAACCTTGGACCCTTGCAACACACTGTCATAAGATAAGCATTTTGTATACCATTTTTAGTAAGTTAGTATGTACTTGGATCAGATAGTGATACTCTGTTACTCCATTGATACTTCACCGTTATAATATTCCGAAGGATTTTTGTTTAGGAGGTTTGACAGAGGGAACTGTAACTGCTATGGTCTTATCGTCCCGAAATCGAAGAGAGAAGGAAGACAGGAT
>NW_007395272.1:0-1010 GCF_000475195.1 Diaphorina citri | reverse complement strand
TACTTTTTCCGCCGTTGGACAATATTTCCTCAGGGTGCTGCTTGATATATTACTTCCATAGGCAAAATAATAGAAGTGATCCTCAATCATTGCAACTCATAACACGATAACCATGTTACTGCTAAGAGTGCCAAGTGTATACTGAACTAATCACTACTTGTATGAGGTCACGTGATATGCCTCGCGCATGCTTTGCTTTCACTACAGAGATATTACAGGGTGGAACATAAGCAAGGCTTTACTCTAAACTAGACAGCCTTACTATAAATAAGTCTAAATATAACATTTTTGTAGAGGTTTGAGAAGGATCTATGACTTTTTTTTTAAAAAAAAAAAGATGTTTGACAGAGGGAACTGTAACTGCTATGGTCTTATCGTCCCCAAATAGAAGAGAGAAGGAGACGGGGATTAGAGAACTCCAGTCGTTCCGAGAACGAACCTCGTTTTTTTAGGATAAGTTTGCCCCCGGTGGAGATCGAACCCGCGACCTAATGTTTACAAAGATAACTTTGATTTATTCTCCAGCTGCAGAGGTGAGGAAAGGAAAAATAAAACAATAATTTATTTTTGATCTGCTCAAAGTGACCTGACTTTATTGAAAATAATTTTAAAAATCAAATGACATACCACTTGATATTTCATTCTATTTACAAACAGCTCCTAGGTACCTTATTATTTCTTAACGTTTTAATCAATACTTCACCGTCCTCATTTAATTTCTGTATGGATCAACGTGCACACTACAGTCAACACCGGTGTGGACCAAGCTCATCTCTTTTAAAGGGTGTCCCAATAAGAACGCAAGATTTGAAACGGTCATAACTTTCTTATGACTTGTTTTATTTTGCCCAATCATTGAAAGGTGAAATTGAAAGTTGCATCAACGAGATACAACCTGATTTCCTCGAATTTTTGCCATCGAAAATTTTGTCGGTACTTGTGCAGAAGTCACGTCAGTGGAAGATTGCTACCAAAGGAACTGGCACAAACAAGCAGTGACCAGTGTTATT
>NW_007395271.1:0-1010 GCF_000475195.1 Diaphorina citri | reverse complement strand
GAGGGCGTGGGTTCAATCCCAGCCGAGGTATGGAATTTTATCCTCAAAATAATTTGAGAATTCGACCACAATAATAGTTCTAGCCTACTGCTGGAGTAAAGGGACTTTTCAGTCCTATACGAGCAGTATAAATAAGCACTATTATTATTATTATCACGCCAGAAGAGGGGAACCGAGCTTCAGAAAAGGGGAAATTGAGAAAGGAAAGAACGGTTCTAGTAATAGCTTTCTGGTAAGATTAGGACACCCTGTTGATGTGATTTGCACAGTACTCCCATACTCTGGCCCCCTTTCCCTTTTTTTTTTTTTTTTTTTTTTTTTTTCGTGCATTACACATGACACAAGTAGCCGTGTTCAACCTCTTCGGAATTTCTCCTCTTCTGAAGCTCGTTTAGCTTCTTTTTCCTATGGTTTAGTACAGATTATCACGTCAAAAGAGGGGAACTGAGCTTCAGAAAAGGGGAAATTGAGAAAGGAAAGAACGGTTCTAGTAATAGCTTTCTGGTAAGACTAGCACACCCTGTTGATGTGATTTGCACAGTACTCCCATACTCTTTCACCGTGTATGTATTAGTAATGTTATGATCTATTAAAATATCTTTATTAATAATCTTGATTTATCACGCTTTGCTCCGTACCAACTATTGCAAACTGATGTACATACGGGTATTAGGTATGTCGTATGTTGGTATGTGCTACTCGTGTCTACTTCTGTGGCTTGGTGTGCTTTTGCTTGGGTAAACAGTTAAGGTTCGATCCCCGGTTGAGACATGGAATATTGTTTTAGAACTTCTAAAATTCATCCCCCGTGCTTTTGCCCGGGAATTGAAAAAGAATAGATTCTAGGAAGTGGTGGCAGATTGTTGAACTTTGAATGATCTAAAATATACCAAATAAAAAGGTACAAAATATTTTCCTTTCGAAAATTGAGGCTCAATTCCCCTCTTATTCAAAGGAAAATACGATGATTAGTTCAGCCTCTATGTGGCACGATAGCGCCTGTACCTGAT
>NW_007395270.1:0-1011 GCF_000475195.1 Diaphorina citri | reverse complement strand
GCATTTTCTTCGTTTTAGGCTCAATATTTTTTTTAATTTTTATAGTTTTTTCTGAGATAATAAAAAAAATCATGAGAATCACCAATTATACAGGCGGCTGTGGGAGTTTTTCTCTTGTCGATTATTTTTATGATAAAAGTAATCTTTCATATACTATCGTGGCGCTCACAACAACCCTCAACACTAAATAAAATCTTACATAGAAAGCCAGGTTCTCGTTTCTCCACAATTTTCATCTCTGAAGTATAAATAGCACTTCCAAATTCTTGGCCAGCCCCTGAGAGCTATGTCTAACTGTCCCTGAGAGCTATGAGTTCCAACAAGAACGAAACGCGTCTTAGGCTGCCCTCAGGTGTTGGCTAAACAAGAAAAAAAATTTCATGAATCACTGACCAAATTTTCAAACCCAACCCTATACTCCCAATGGGTACTAGGGAGGAAGGTAGGTGTATTTCGGTCACTTGAAAACTTTTCACGGACCAAATGTGGCTTGCGGAAGAACTGTTGGGTACCCAAAAATCCCAAAATGTCTTTTTTAGTCCAAAAACCCGCTTGGAAAACTTTTTGAATACTTAAAACTTAAATATTGTTCGAAAGTAGTTTGATGGGAAATTGGGTTTGAAAATCGGAAACAAATTTTGAAAGAAAAATGTTGTTTTGGTGATTTTTCAGAAAGACAGAAACACCCTCACACCGGAGCCACCTCTCAGAAATATGCTAAACATGACGAAACATGAAACACCTATTTGAAACACTTGTATAGAAGATGAGAGCTTAGTAATTATTATCAATGTCTAGTACCTACATACGTGTTTAATATTCCTACTTACCTACCTACCAGACAAAGTACCTATTTTGTATTTGAGACAAAGTACATAGGTACTACCTACTTGAGACAAAGTACCTACATAGGTACTACCTACTTTGTCTCAAATATTTCCTATTTATTTCCATCATACAAAGTAACTACCTACTTCGTTTTGTACCTACTTCTGAAGTTTTTGTGTGAAG
>NW_007395269.1:0-1011 GCF_000475195.1 Diaphorina citri | reverse complement strand
AGGGCACTAATTTCCATCACCATGCACATTACTACATAAGTCATGCACATACTTCTTCATAAATATTTAAAGTCAATAATTAAGGGTATTTGAGTAATTTTTGAGTGTATGGCCGCCATACACGCCCTACATGGACGCTACGCCACTGATTCTCATTAATCTCATTTCCCACAAATTACTGCTATTTGTCAGCTTAGATCACCAAACACTTCTTCACAAAGTGTTCCAAAACTAGGGTACATCCAAATTCTAGCATAGATTCTTCTCATCAAATGTCATTTAAAATGTCAATACTTGGCGAACTTGTCACTTTATACCAAGCAATATTGTCAGCAACAGTGTGTTTGGAAAATGTGGTTCGTTTATCAAACACCTCAACGCATTGAGCAAAGAACAAGCGTTTATTCTTAGCCATAAAATTAATCATGATGGAAGAATATTATTATGTTTGCATAATAATGCTCACATTATCAGATAAGGGATCACGAATATTACAATTGACAAGGTAAATATTTTATGACATTTCGAATCAAAATATTCGTACTTTCATCTGATGGACGTAAATTTATCTTTCTTCTCGCGTCACATTTTACGAGACAAGGTTCGAAAATCGTAAATAAACCTTTATCTTGTACATAAATTGATACCTATGGAGCTAATACATCTATTGTAACACCTGAAGAGGGATGAGTTAACCCTCAGAAGAATAAGAACTACTCTTGAACGTGGATCAAGCCCCCTCTCGTAAAGTGACTTTCGACATCTCGACATTAATAATAATCCAAACAAGGCCTTGCCAACTTGGTTAGTTTATTTGAGAAATATTAATGATTCATTGGATAAGTCAGAAAATGGCAAAGTAAACTTGAACTGGATTCCGAGTTCAACTTTCAAGCTGTACGCATCGTGTAATTTTGCTCTGCTTTTTTCCTCGAATTAATAGTGATTAAAGTGCTTTTTCTCAGTGAATTTTTGCATAGTGCCTATTTTTGTGTCGAAGAATTCGATTCT
>NW_007395268.1:0-1011 GCF_000475195.1 Diaphorina citri | reverse complement strand
TTCGGATTAGGAGGTGATTTCGGAGCATTCGGATTAGGAGGTGATTTCGGAGCATTCCGAGTAGGAGGTGATTTCGGAGCATTCGGATTAGGAGATGATTTCGGAGCATTTGAATTAGGAGGTGATTTCGGAGCATTCGGATTAGGAGGTGATTTCGGAGCATTCGGATTAGGAGGTGATTTCGGAGCATTCCGAGTAGGAGGTGATTTCGGAACATTCGGATTAGGAGGTGATTTCGAAGCATTCAGATTAGGAGGTGATTTTGGAGCATTAGGATTAGGAGGTGATTTCGGAGCATTCTGGGGTGGAGATAATTTGGGAGCATTCTGATTTGGAGATGATTTCGGAGCATTCTGATTTGGAGGTGATTTCGGAGCATTCGGATTAGGAGGTGTTTTCGGAGTTCGGATTAGGAGGTGATTTTGGAGCATTCGGATTAGGAGGTGATTTCGGAGCATTCCGAGTAGGAGGTGATTTCGGAACATTCGGATTAGGAGGTGATTTCGGAGCATTTGAATTAGGAGGTGATTTCGGAGCGTTTGAATTAGGGGGTGATTTCGGAGCATTTGGATTAGGAGGTGTTTTCGGAGCATTCGGATTAGGAGATGATTTCGGAGCATTTGAATTAGGAGGTGATTTCGGAGCATTTGAATTAGGAGGTGATTTCGGAGCGTTTGAATTAGGAGGTGATTTCGGAGCATTTGGATTAGGAGGTGATTTCGGAGCATTTGGATTAGGAGGTGATTTCGGAGCATTGGAATTAGGAGGTGATTTCGGAGCATTTGGATTAGGAGGTGATTTCGGAGCATTTGAATTAGGAGGTGATTTCGGAGCATTTGGATTAGGAGGTGATTTCGGAGCATTCGGATTAAGAGGTGTTTTCGGAGCGTTTGAATTAAGAGGTGATTTCGGAGCATTTGGATTAGGAGGTGGTTTCGGAGCATTCGGATTAGGAGGTGATTTCGGAGCATTCGGATTAGGAGGTGATTTCGGAGCATTCGGATTAGGAGG
>NW_007395267.1:0-1011 GCF_000475195.1 Diaphorina citri | reverse complement strand
GAAAGAAGAGGAAAGAAGAGAAAAAGAAATAAGAAGGGGTGAAACAATAAGAAGAGGTGGAAAAAGAGGAAGGCAAAGAAGAAGAAGACGACGAAAAAGAAGGGTAAAATAAATACGAAGGAAAGGAAAAGAATGAAGAAGACGAAGAGGAACATTATTTATTTATTTCTTGGGCTTTTTTATGTTTAGAATGTTTAGTTTTATGGTGTGAGACATGATATGTGGCCTCTTTTCCTGGTTCCTAAGTAGGTAATTTGGTCGAAATTTATCAAATCAAATAAATGGTCCGTTTTTTTTAGAGGTTCGACACTCTTTTCCGGGTAATTTTGGTCGAAAATTTATGGGAAATCGCGAAATAAACGTGTGATTTCATCTTTTTCGATATGATATGTGGCCTCTTTTCCTGGTTCCTAAGTAGGTAATTTGGTCGAAATTTATCAAATCACAAAATAAATGGTCCGTTTTTTTTAGAGATTTGACACTCTTTTCCGGGTAATTTTGGTCGAAAATTTATGAAAATCACGAAATAAACGTGTGATTTCATGTTTTTCCTTGTGGCAATGATAATAGCACAGATAGGTATGCGGCTTCCCGAATGTCCCTAGTTTTTCATTGCTAAGGCCTCGCGTACAATGTCGATTGCCAAAAGGTGTAACGAATGATTTTTTATTGGGCACATGCACATGCAATTTGGGCAGAATTCAAAATCGAGACATACGTAAATAATTAGTTTCTGTCTATTGGTGTGAGTTTGGCGGAAATCCATTGGGGGAAAGAGTAATAAAATCGGCCTTGGACCTTGTCACAACGAATATGTGGCTTCACACGGAAAAGCTGTAGCGAAACATTTTCTGTCGCATAACTTATACTTTTTATAGGACTTAAAGTTGGCACGTACCTTACTGTTTGGTATTGGAACAGATAACATTCAACGTTTCGCATTTCCGTTTTTTATGTTCTAATTGACAAGTTCGCGGAGTTCGCGAATGATAACACATTGACAATTTGCTG
>NW_007395266.1:0-1011 GCF_000475195.1 Diaphorina citri | reverse complement strand
CTATTAGGTATTCTTCGTTGGGTTCCTTAGGGTATGATTTTGGGAGGTCTTCTCCCATAACTGTTTCGATACCTCTAACCGTCACGAAATGTTCCGAATACACCTGATCTCCGATTTCCAAAGTTCAGGTTTGATATAATATATAGGTATGTATTTTTTTTAGGCTCGAAAAAATTTACGTCATGTCCGATTTTTACGTTACAAAACACGCGGTTTTTGTCCGAGGATATTTTTCAGGAAAACTTGCGCTTTATTCAAGGATATAAAAAGGATATTTCCACACATTTCCCGATTTTGAAAAGTTGGACCGATTGCAATACTTTCCCATCACTAGTATAGCTTTGCTATAGGTAACTGTAGTAATAGAAAGTAAAAAATAGGGTAAGGAAAGTAAAAATGGCGCTATAAAACCCTCATTAGTTGTGTGTTTCACAGTAATTAACCTCATTTGCGACACGAATCTCTTCTCGTTTTTTTTTCTTCCCCCATTTCTTCTTACCATATCCATTCCTTTTTTTATCCTCATTTATCCTTCTTCCTCTCCTCCTCCTCCTTATTCTTCTTCTTCTTCTTCCACTCCTTCTTCTTCTTCTTCTTCTTCTTCTCCTCCTCCTTGTTCTTGTTCTTCTTCTTCTCCTACTCGTTTTTTTTTCTTCCCCCATTTCTTCTTACCATATCCATTCCTTTTTTTATCCTCATTTATCCTTCTTCCTCTCCTCCTTCTTCTTCTACTCCTTCTTCTTCTCCTCCTCCTCCTTCTTGTTCTTCTTCTTCTCCTCCTTCTTCTTCCACTCCTTCTTCTTTTTCTTCTTCTTCTCCCACTTCTTCTTCCTGTCATCTTTCTTCTTCTTGTAATCCTTCTTCCTCCTCTTCTTTCCTTCCTGCACCCTTTACCTTCTCCTCTATTCGCTTAATCTCCACTAATTGCATCACACATAGTTTTTTTTTCTTCCTTCACACCACGTCTTTCTTAGTGGATTTTTTTTTTTTTTTTTTTTTTTTTTTTTTTGA
>NW_007395265.1:0-1011 GCF_000475195.1 Diaphorina citri | reverse complement strand
TACTCTTACTGCTAAGAATTCAATAGAATTTAGAAACTTTTCTACAGGAATTATTAGTCATTATTATTGGGAATAGAAGAAAGCTGTGGGAACCATAAAATCACATTTAAACCTGTCTTTGAGAATAAATTACAATTAGTATTAAGATATATGTATAATAATATTAATACCTACCCGTAATAATTCCATATTTGTAAGTAATAATAACATGTATAGTAAGTAAATACATATTAGAAGTTGCAATCTAACCTCAGTAACGCCTTGGACTCATTCTTTTCAGTGGACTCAGTCAAACAGTCAGTTCTCCACTCACTATAACTATAACTAATATAACTTATAGGGAGAGTGAGTTACACGTTTTAGGACCTGACTCATTGATTGAGTCACTGACTCACTGAAAATAAAGAAAAGAGTTATGTTTTCATAACTCACTCACTCAGCCGATAACTCTCTTTTTATCATAACTCACTCACTCACTCAGCCCACTTTTTTCATAACGCTCTCACTCGGTATACATAATCTCAAGTGGTCCGCGAGATTTTTGGTTTATCAATAGTGGTCCGCCAATTCTAAAAGGTTAAGAACCCCTGCTCTATAGGTATCTCTCTCTCTCTCTCTCTCTTTCTCCCTCTAGTTATCTCTCTTCCTCTTTCTCTGTTTTTATATCTTTCTCCCTTTCTCTCTCTCTCTCTTCTCTCTCTTTTTCTCTCTCTCTTCTCTCTCTCTCTCTCTCTCTTTCTCTCTCTGTCTGTCTGACCTTAATTTATTGCAATATTGACGTCGGAATATGACAAGGGTGAAATAGGAGATGAAGGAGGAGAAAGAAGAGGAGGAGGAGAAGGAGGAAGAGGAGGAGGAGAAGAAGGAGGAGGAGGAAGAGAAGTTGGAAGGAGAAGGAGGAGGAAGAGAAGTTGGAAGGGGAGGAGGAGAAAGAGGAAAAGTTCAAAGTGATGTGGGAATTTGACGTTTGTAGAAGGGAGAACGAGGACTTAGATGGAAAAGTTATAAGTA
>NW_007395264.1:0-1011 GCF_000475195.1 Diaphorina citri | reverse complement strand
TGAATTGTGGACGGCGTGGACGAAAGTTGAATCCTTTAAGCTCCGTGATTCCGTCCCACCCTATGAACTGAACTTCCTTACTCCTAGAATTCCCGGATAGTTAAATTTTGGAGTCACCCTGTATGGCAAGATAATATATCAAAAACGGAATCTACCATGGCAGCGTGGCAGCGTGGTAGGTATCAGATCTAAAACCTAGGAAAGAAAGCACTTTCTAATGTAAATGTTAAAAGAAACGAATAGCACATATTAATCGTTTTAACAGTTCGATCCAGAAGAATTCTGCACATTTCTCAGAAACTCAATGAGGTAGGTACTGAGGTACCACTTAGCTGCGAAATTAATAGCTATCCATTTTGATGGTGAAGTACTAGATGAATAAAACCTGTATGTAGGTACTTGGATCTATTTGTATTCCTATGTGTTTTAGGTCAAACAATTGGGTGCCAGTGTGTTTGACTTACCTAGTTTTTTTCTCTTCTTCTTCTTCTTCTTCTTCTTCTTCTTCTCCTCCTTCTTCTTTTTCTCTCTATTTTTCTTTGTTTTCGTCTTCTCCTCCTCGGAGGTAGGTACTGAGGTACCACTTAGCTGCGAAATTAATAGCTATCCATTTTGATGGTGAAGTACTAGATGAATAAAACCTGTATGTACTTGGATCTATTTGTATTCCTATGTGTTTTAGGTCAAACAATTGGGTGCCAGTGTGTTTGACTTACCTAGTTTTTTCTCTTCTTCTTCTTCTTTTTCTCTCTATTTTTCTTTGTCTTCGTCTTCTCCTCCTCCTCCTCATCTTCCTCTTCTTTTTCCTTCTTCCTCAGGTTCGTTTCATAGATATAACTTTCTTCATGATACCGAAAAGCAAATGACGCAAGTCCAATGAAGTCACCTGATTGACTCAATATTATCATGTCTCAATAACTATGACGTCAGAGGCTATCAAACTGACAGAACTGGGTTCAGGTAAGACCCGACTTTAGGAAAGACGGACCAGTTAAGGCGAACAAAAAACTA
>NW_007395263.1:0-1011 GCF_000475195.1 Diaphorina citri | reverse complement strand
AGAGAGAGAGAGAGAGAGAGAGAGAGAGAGAGAGAGAGAGAGAGAGAGAGAGAGAGAGAGAGAGAGAGGGGGGGAGAGGGAGAGAGAAAGTTATAAAATACAAAGAGTAATACAAAAAATTATTATAGCCTTTCCCTCTTTGGTCCTCTAAGAGGGAAGAAGTTGGTATTTTGAGATTTTCAAGTGACTTTCGACTTCCGCCACGGTCAAAGAGAGCTGTTCCAATGAGAATAGGTCGCACTTTACACTTCACACAAATTGGACAGCATGAAGCGGAGAAGAACCAGCCGCATAAGGGTAATAATTAATAATAATTGCCTTATGCGGATGGTTCTTTTCTGCGTAATGCTGTCCTGTCTAATTATGACGTAAAAATAACGGAAAAATTGCACTACCAATGTATCAACTGTTAAACAGTTAAACAATGTATCAACTGTTAAACAGTTGATAGTCTTGTTCTAAGCTGACAGTCTAAATAAAGCACTACTTATACTTATCAACATGCCTATTCTCTATCCAGATGGATATGACAGCAAGGAGTCATTAAAAAGGTAGGCTACGTTGCCAAACATATCAAAGGTGCAACGGTAGAAAATCTTTAAAAGAGGAAGGTACATTGCACAGTGCTTCCTCCCACACATTCCACAGTGATTCAACCTCTAGTAAAAAAAGGTTACATATCGAAGCTACCTCTATAGAGAGAGTTTATAAAGATAGACCTTTACCTTAATTGCAACAATGCAAGGAATTCTCGCATTCTGATTGGTTCTTTCATTTTGGGTCGATAACTCCTTGCTGTCATATCCATCTGGATAGAGAATAATATGTTGTATTGCTACCTGTTTCACAGTTTTGGAAAGGTTGGGAGAGAAAAATTCTGCTGAAACGGCCAGAATAAGAAGTATCCCCAGAAGGCGGAAGTTGGACAGAACTACTGAAGAGGAGGAGTAAATTTCCAAATCATTTAAAAAAAGGAAATTATCGGGAAAATGTGGGAATTTCCTTCCCCTC
>NW_007395262.1:0-1011 GCF_000475195.1 Diaphorina citri | reverse complement strand
AAAATTGATTAATGGATTTTATTGGAAAAATTGGACGAACCTTTGTCTACCCTGTATAAAAATGAGACTAAAAGGTAGATGGAAAAAGAGACAGGAGGAGGAGGAGGAGGAGAAGAAGAAGGTAAAGAAGATGAAGAAGGAGAAGGAGGAGGAGGAGGAGGAGGAGAAGGAGGAGGAAGAGGAAGAAAAGGAAGAAAATCTCAAATCTGAGTGATTTTTTTTCTCTCTCCCAAAGGGACAAGTATTGTCCATATAACTGGAGGACCTCATTAAAAATGGATGTCCTCACTCTTCTGAAGGACTCTCTGAAATTTCAGACTCTCTGAGATGTCAGACTCTCTGAGATGTCCAGACACTTTCTTGTCCGAAATAAAAGGGTGAAGTTAATGACAACCTTTAATTGATCGAACCAACCTCAGTGGTGTAGTGGACTTTGAATCAGGAGGTTGGTGGTTCCAGTCCAACTAGAATAAATTTGAGTGAGATACTGAGGTGCATTTAACGGGGAACGACATTTGAGACTACCATTCCTGCTTCAACCAAAGAGATTTAGATATATTATTATCATTATTATTTTTTAACTGAAAGAGAGAGAGAGAGAGAGAGAGAGAGAGAGAGAGAGAGAGAGAGAGAGAGAGAGAGAGAGAGAGATAGAGAGAGATAGAGAGAGAGATAGCTGTGGGTCCCTGCGGAACCGCCCGTGCGATATAGAGAGAGAGAGAGAGAGAGAGAGAGAGAGAGAGAGAGAGAGAGAGAGAGAGAGAGAATAATATATCTAAAGAGATTTAGATATATTATTATCATTATTATTTTTTAGCTGGTAGAGATTGATTGATAATATATGCTTTATTTAATTTAAAATTTACATGTTATAGTTCTTCCCCTAAGCTACGATCTAACTTTTAATGGGGGAATGTCTCTCATCCCATAATTAAAATAATAAAAAAAATCAAGATAACGAGAGAGAGAGAGAGAGAGAGAGAGAGAGAGCGAGTGAATCTGTAGCTTCAT
>NW_007395261.1:0-1011 GCF_000475195.1 Diaphorina citri | reverse complement strand
CTAAAGGCCTTAATGGCGTACAGGACACGGATTTTAATTGAATGCTATTTTAAGCTTTTTTCATTAACAGCATTTCTTCTTGTTCTTTTCCTTCTTCTTCTTCTTCTTCTTCTTCTTCTTTTCCAAGGGAAAAAAGTTACGACGTAGGTAAGTAGGAAGCTTTCTCACATACAAACTGCTCGTATAAAAACCCTTCTTTTAATTACATGGGGGCATGGTTTAAATTTTTTTTACAGCTAACAAAAAGGAAATTTATATTGTTTAATTTTTAGGTATTTACACGTTGTTATTTATTTGACTATTTTCCATATAAATGGCCTCATTAACTTTTTATTATTACTTTATTTTATGTAGATACCTTTTTTTAGGGGGGTAGGATAAAATGACAAAAATACCTAGGTATACATTCAATTAGATAAAGATAAGTACATAGGTAAATGTATTAGATCCCTAAATCCTACTGTGATCTTAAAGTTAAACCAACTATATTAAGCATTATTATTGGTTAGGTATACATACTTTGGTGTAGTTCCTGATTAGTTAATCAAATTGCTTAATCCAACTGGTTTAACTTAAATCTCAAAATTTTACCCTCGACATTAGACATATTACATAAGTACCCACAATTGGAATTTTAAAAACTATGTTTTTCACTTATTTGAACCAACTTTTTACGTGATTTAACGAATTTTAATATGGTTTATAACTATTCAAGATTTCACTACACTAAAACCGAAAAGAAACAAACAAACGTATATAAATAAACAAACGGATAGGTAATCCAATTTGTCCTATGATAGAAACATTAGGAACATAATCTGATTTATCCTATGTTAGAAACTAGCTTATTATACACGATTTTTCGCACACCGACACAATGAGTCAAACAATTCGCGATTCACTGAGACCAAGCAACGCTTGATTTGCAGTTTCGGTAGCAAGCAGCTGCCGGTTATTAACTGAGGAGAGTAGCATCCCAACATCCGTGGAGACATTAACATTAGGTGGAAA
>NW_007395260.1:0-1011 GCF_000475195.1 Diaphorina citri | reverse complement strand
CTTGTTGGCACCACTTTTTAAGATAAACAAAAATTTAACCGCGGGAATTCAAATATTTTTTAAAAACAGCTGTGACGGCTGACGGTTTAGGTTTAGGTGTTTTTTTTGAGCAATGATTTGAATGATTGCAATGAACTTTGTGCTTTCGATTCTTTCTACCATGGTGCTTTCGTGCTTTCTGCCTTTGTATAGAAATTAACCTCTGACTACCTGTGATCTTCAAATATTTTTCTTGCCCATAAGCATACGTTGTATGTATCTATCTACTGTACCACACTGAGAAAGGAGAAAGTTACCAACATCCAAAAGTGTTGGTACAGAAATTAACCACTGACTACCTGTGATTTTCAAATATTTTTCTTGCCCATAAGCATACGTTGTATGTATCTATCTACTGTACCACACTGAGAAAGGAGAAAGTTACAACATCAAAAGTGTTGGAAGTAGAGGTGTAGACAACGGAGAAGTTACAAAAAGTGGTATGTATTTGAATCTGCCTCTCTCAGACTCAGATGATTCTTCAAACTTACCTATTTTGTACTCTGCTAAGGTCTGCAATCAAGGGTAGTTTGGAAGCCCAATGCTATAACTATTCCATTGATACATCCCTGATGTCTCCTTTTTGCCCAAATTCCAAAATTTGCCTTTTTCAGCAAAATTCTAGCAAAAGTTCCCCCTACAGAGTGTAATGGAAAGTAAAATTCCCATGCTTTGCCATAGTGACAAGAATAAATGTAACCCGCTATCTGCTATCTTTTTACATTGGTCCTTTTTTTTCACATAGGTTTTCTACAGTGGACATAACAAAAGGCCGCTATGCTCCAATAAAAATTTACCTACAATCATAGTGAATTTCTTCCACGCCGTTCTCCATTTACCTGTGTATAATAATAGGATCCTATCTTTTCTGTACATTTTACATTGATCTGCTATGCCGCTATGTTCCCCATGTTAAATCTTGATGCTACTGAAAGGTTTGCTTTTGTTAAAAAAAAAAAAAAAAAAACTAAA
>NW_007395259.1:0-1011 GCF_000475195.1 Diaphorina citri | reverse complement strand
TATGTCAAAGTTGATCAAATACCCATTGAATGTATTTAGACACCAGGCTTTGAAACCAAATCGTATTGGTTTACCGCGAATAAATTGCTTGCAGCCGTGTCTGCCAAAGTATGCAATCATTGATTCATCATAATTCAGGTGTTGCATGGGAATAAAATGTTCCATGAAGTTATCATTTAGGCGATTGAGAAGTGGTTTCAACTTCCACATCTTATCTGAAGCTGTAAAGTTTTCCATGTCTTCAAAATGTAAAAATGAAATAATTTGTTTCACACGATTTCGTCTCATTGCACTATGAATCATCTCATTTCTCATATCAGAGCCACTATCCCAGTAATACCTATATGACGGCGTTGTTGAATACCCAGATATTATCAGAATTCCTATGAAACACTTCAGTTCATTTCTTGTGATGTTTGGATCAGGCTTGTTTTTATAAGCTGCATATTTACGAATTTCGACAACTATATGGTCATAAAGTGTGTCGTCAAAAAAGAGTTGGAAAAGCTCAACAGCTGAAAAATCGCGATACCGTGAAAAATCACTTTCAGGGAACGTATTTAGTGGGACATGGTTCTCGAGCCTTCTTTTGTTCCAAGTTCTTAACCCCTGAAGTAAATGAACAACCTCTTCCTCCTCTACATCTTGCACTGGGTCTTCGCCACTATCACCCAGCTCCTGATCTTGATTCAACTCACCCAGCTCCTGATCTTCATTCAACTCACCCCCAAGCCTCTCATCATTAGTAAACACTACCTCAGCTGGAGCAGCAAGTTGTCTGGAGGACAAATTGTCAATCAGGCCTGCATCGTCCTCATCTCCAGAGTCTTCATCAGATAAAACGTCTGCCTCTGGAGGGGTGATATAAATTGCATCCACTTGTTGACGTTCCGTCTCTTCTGCATGTTCGAATTCCTCCAGTACTTGTAGGATTTGTGCCAAGTTTAGACTAAAAAAAGACAGAAGAAGACACATTCTATGTTACAAGGGGTAAAAAATTAAAAAAAAAAA
>NW_007395258.1:0-1011 GCF_000475195.1 Diaphorina citri | reverse complement strand
GAAGGGAAAAAACTTTTTTGTGAAATGTGGACTTCCTTTAACGAGCTCTAGGTCACTAAGTAATGCTAATAATTATTATTAATAATAATAACTAATAACATTGTTCTAAGATCTCATAATATTTCATGTATGTATGTTTATTTGTATTATATGTACTTATATGTACCTACTTATTCTATTCATATCTGAAGTTTGTCTTTTCGCCTTCTTTTTTCTATTATTGATGAATGATGTACATAGTTATGAACTGTAACAGGGCTGTGCTAGGTTAGGCTTCAAACGCTAGTGTTTTGTTTGTACAGTTTTGTTGTTGTTGTTGTCGTAGCTGCACCCAGGGGGGTTGATAGTCTCTACTTAAGTCCAGAACCACGGTCAACCATCATGAGAACCTGTGCTTTTCTTGACGAGAATGTAAACACCTCACTCGCCTCGCCACTTCTACTGCCACTGCTCCTGCCCTGTGCTCTTTGTTGTTGTTGTTGTTGTTGTTGTTGTTGTTGTCGTAGCTGCACCCAGGGGGGTTGATAGTCTCTACTTAAGTCCAGAACCACAGTCAACCATCATGAGAATCTGTGCTTTTCTTGACGAGAATGTAAACACCTCACTCGCCTCGCCACTTCTACTGCCACTGCTCCTGCCCTGTGGTCCCCTTATTGTCGGTTTTTTGTGCACGAGTTAAAGGACCGGCATGACGAGGAGAAGTGAAGGGGCAGGAAGGCGTTTACATTCAGCTCGGAATCATTTGCGTTGTGTGTTTTGTACGATTTTAAAAGTTTCACGTGACCAGGGCAGCTTGGAGAAGTAGTTTAGGAAGGGAAGTGAGCTGAATATAAACACACAACTTCTGCCTTCACTTCTCAAGCAGTAAAGAGAGAAGTAAATACGGCAGGACGAGTAGCAGGAGAGAGGGCTGAATATAAACGAGGCATTAGACATGGCCGTTCATGTCACTCATCCATTTAGTGGTCTTGCTCGGCGTAGCTTAACAAAAACGAACCAGAAAATAGCCTA
>NW_007395257.1:0-1011 GCF_000475195.1 Diaphorina citri | reverse complement strand
GTTTGGGTCAAAACAAATTATCCAATTTTGGTGTTATTTGTTATTTGGTGGTCTCCTTTGTGAAACAGAGTCTTCCCTTCTGTGTACCACTAATTTAGGGACCATCCTGTATATGAAAGAGGCAATCGTGCGACGCGGCCGTAACTAATTGTTTCTCAGTGAGAGAGAAAATTTATCTTAAATATATCGGCGATATAAATAGGAGTCATCAGGAGTCAAGGCCGGGACTAAGAGCAGGAGTTGTTGATAGTGAGTGAGTTATGAAAAAGAACTGCTCTTTTCAGTGGACTACTCAGTCCATGAGTCAGACCCTAGACTCACCTGTAGGGAGTTGAAGAGTGATAGTGAGTGAGTTATGAAAAAGAACTGCTCTTTTCAGTGGACTACTCAGTCCATGAGTCAGACCCTAGAGTCCTAGACTCATCTGTAGGGAGTTGAAGAGTGATAGTGAGTGAGTTATGAAAAAGAACTACTCTTTTCAGTGGACTACTCAGTCCATGAGTCAGACCCTAGACTCATCTATAGGGAGTTGAAGAGTGGGTTGTATGTTTTACGATCTGACTCTTTGACTCATTAGTCCACTGAAGTATTGTATTTTATTTAACAATTAACCGAGAACCGAAAATTCTAGAGTGGGAGTAAAAATCTCGTAGTGGGGATAATCAGCTGATTAAAAAAATCAGCTGTTCGCATTAACCGAGAAAAAAATGGCGACTCTATCGTTAACTGAAGTCTAGAGCAGTGTTTCTTAATTAGTTTGGCTCTAGAGCATAGTTTAATATGGCAAGAGGGGAAATATAAACCTACAAAATGGTTAACGCCCCTCACGTCATAAACACACTTCCATGTGAGGGGAGGTAGTGACCTTGAATAAACCGAGCTTCGGTTCCCGGTTAATTGTTAAATAAAATACGACATATGGTTCCCTCTCAGACAGCCCTAGTACCCAGCCCTGTTGGAAGTCCTATATTTATCTCGACCACGTGCGTATTAACACTTAGTGGGAGACTT
>NW_007395256.1:0-1011 GCF_000475195.1 Diaphorina citri | reverse complement strand
ACAAAATCTGCTATCTTGTGCATAACTGCAAAATCAGCGAGAAAAACACATAATACGTATTTCTTTTCTTTTCTCTCCTATTATTAAAAAGATGTTCTCTCTCTATTATAAATTGAATGGAGAGAGAGAAAGAAGAGTCTTGAGGAAACTGCTAAGAGCTCTCAAGTTACCAGGGACCAGGGATACACTTGGGTTTTGCTTCCTCCGTCAAGTTGCAGAGGGGAGCATGGTAGTTATGAATAACTGCGCGGGTTAAGTTGAACAAATTGATTTTATGATCTGAACCCATCTCATCTCGAGTAGAATAGAATATACCTTGTTTATCCTGCCGATTAAACCAGTCTACTGCCCTCACTTTCATTTGGCCAGATCCCATTGTGTTCCCATTATAAACTCAGTTTTCAGGCTGCTCTTTTTTTTAATGCGCGTCTTGTAAAGTGCATATTAATGTACACTATAAAGAATATAAAATGTACCAAACATGCCCCAGTACCTACTGGCCAATACGAAAATGTATTACCTACTCTTATAAATCTAAATTTACCCCAGCAGTCTAAACAAGGTCTCGTATATTTGATGGGTTAAAGAATAATACATGTATCAGTAACAATTCAGTAAAAAGACCTTGTTTAACCTAAAAAAAGGAGTAAGTAATAATATTGAAATTATAGGTTAAAGAAAGTAAAAAGAGGTTTGATAGAGGGAACAGTAACTACAAAAGCTGTGTTCACTGTCCATGTGTGGACACTGGACACAGCTTATCGCGTCGACAATGTGTGGACACATCTTTAAGTCTTATCGTCCCGAAATCGGCGAGATGGACAGGATAGGAGAAAGTTGGCCGTTCTGAGAACGAACCTTATCTGTTTAAGGATAAAGTTCGACCCGGGACGGCAATCGAACCTGCGACCTAGCGCTTACAAGGGAGACGGGCTACCAAGCTAAATAGGCTGGCACATTGTACTTTACCATCATGCATTTTGTTAACAAAAATGCGTGAGAAGGAAATTA
>NW_007395255.1:0-1011 GCF_000475195.1 Diaphorina citri | reverse complement strand
TTTTTTTTAAAAAAAAAAAAAAGATGAGTGTTTCACCGCCGTATCAAACCTCTTACTCCAGATTCTGCAGAAGCTGACTTCATATTGTTCAAATTTTGCTTGATTTTCAAGTTCCTATGCTTACGGACTTTACGCAGAAGTTACCATTCTTTTCTCATTTCAACATTGATGGTTATACCTAAAGTCCCAAAGTTGATATAAAACGCATAATAAACCTTTGATCCTCCGAAGAGCTGAGAAAAGCTGAGTTTATGATCAGTATGGGTGAAGACTAGTGAAGAGTGGGTGAGTTATAGAAAAAAACTACTCTCTATTTACTTACTCTTTAGACTCTTCTTTAGTCTGCCATTGCAATTCGACGAAAGTTTAAGCCACTAAAACAACAGCAACAACTCTTTAAACCACTCAGCCAATGAGTCAGATCCTAAAGCATGATTATCAAGTGCTAGTCTCTTTCCTAATATATCTCAAATCAGAATGCCACATAAGTATGCCCAGTGACATCCACAACCAGAGAGACCCAACCATAGACGGAAAAGATGGCACAGTACGTGACCAGATTGGAAGATAAAATGTCACGAGAAGCTGAGGGCAGAGGTCGGGAATTATGGAATGACAAATTCTGGATCCTCTTCGGTGCGATTTTGACTCGTGTCTTTCCTTATGCTCGCCCTCGCTCAGACTATCTGTCAGACCTGGACTTGTCAGACAGTGTGTGGCAGAAAAAGATTCCAATCTAGGTCTCTCAGATGGTCTGAGTGGTCGGCATGAGTCTGATCTAGAGAGTCTCTATCATTTTCATAGGTTTGGTTTTGCAACCGACTACGCGCTTCTGAAAGTTGCGCTTCTTCGTGCATTGAGAGACCAGCCTTATGCTTTTCAGCTTTACAATTAGAATTGTGTGATTTGTGTGTGGTATCTTTTGGAATTCCAATATGGTCGAGAAATTCATCATATCTTTGAGATGTGAAGAGGTTTTTATTGAGTATCCCTTCTAAGGAAAGACCAGTA
>NW_007395254.1:0-1011 GCF_000475195.1 Diaphorina citri | reverse complement strand
ACGATAAAATAGCATTTTTTGAATGTTTTTTTTTAAGTAATATCATAATATCATCACACCACTTTCGAAAATTTCTTAAAATTTGTCTTATCGCCAAATTATGCTGATTGGAAATGTCAAGTAAAAAAGTTCACTAATGTTAAGTGCGTTTTAACAACAATGTTTTTTTTATCCCCTTTATCGACTTCTCGAATACCTATCGCTTTATTTCGAACTTTATTTTGTTTCAAGAACAAGATATTTGACCTTTCCATACACTTCTTAGCACTGCCAATTACGGTCTATTCCTATATCCGGATATGAGACGAAGACGACTGTTAAGCAATGGTTGGAATCAAGTTGTCCGGATGTGCAATCTTATTGTAATGGTTGTAGTCACTGGTCAAGTATGTTGTTTTGTCCATATCTCGGCAGTGATGTCCGGATATGAGACGAAGACGACTGTTAAGCAATGGTTGGAATCAAGTTGTCCGGATGTGCAATCTTATTGTAATGGTTGTAGTCACTGATCAAGTATTATGTTGTTTTGTCCATATCTCGGCAGTGATGCGTGAATACCAGTCATCTTTGAAATAATAGTAATACTAGGTAGTAGGTACCATATAATAGTCATCTTTGAGATAGTAATAGTCATTTTTGAAATAATAGTCATAGCCCAGAACTGGAACGTCACATTGTCACTGTCATATGCCCTACCCTGTCAGTCCAAATAAGAGACTCTCGACTTGTCAGGAAATTCGTGTTTGACCTACGCCAACTTCCGGGCACGTGAGTCCACACTACAATCGACCGAAATCGACCAATATCGCCTACTAAATCGACATCGATGTCACCTAGAATACCTAGATCGAACATCACTCAAATTTATGAGGATATAAAGTATAGTTATTATTAATTAGATTCATATTAGACACCCAAATTAGATAATGGTTTACCTTATTTTTTAATTGACTAGGGTTCTTTGTGGGGGATTATTATTTACATGACACCGACTCGAGTTTCGCCTCACTC
>NW_007395253.1:0-1011 GCF_000475195.1 Diaphorina citri | reverse complement strand
TTCCCCTTGTCAAACCTCTTAAAAAAAAAAAAAAAAAAAACTTGTGTCAAATTAGCAACCGTTTCAATGAGGATCTTTTCAATCGTGTGGGAATAATTATATCGCGATCCCGAGTCTGGAAATATTCGTGTGTGTAACAAATCAATTTCATACCCATTTTCATAATTATTGAACTGTGTTAATACCTCCAATTCCTGTGTTCAAATTCAACCTCCCTGTGTCCCTACGCCTATCTCCATCCAAGGCGAAGAAATCCTATTCAGATAAGTACAGAGTGGCCCATATACTTAATGATTCTCTCCTTTCCTTCTTTCGTCCATCTCTCATCCTTCATGATCACCCTTCCATCCTCTCCCCACTCTGTACCTATGCAGAATCATCACCTATACAGTCTGTTAATTTAGAAATTTCTAGAAACAGGGAGCGAACATTTTCGTGTAAGTCTCAAGATTATATTTTAAAGACTGCCTCTCTCAACTGGCCATCTTCGACATCTACTCTCACACAGTCCACTCGAATGGACTAGGGTAAGTTCCCATTATTATTTATCCTTATCCATTCTACCTCTCTTTTCTCCATTTTTCCCAACACCAAGTGTGTTTTCCTTGTGGAAACTGAAAACTGACCAATGTTGGTTAGTAATTTCTAGACTTTCGATGGTTAGTAACAACTAATGCCACACACAAAAAGCCCAAACTGAGGCTTAGGTGTAGGGGCTGGTCAGCCCCAAAGGACGGGTTGAGCTTCTACGAATCTACGAATAACTAATGCGCCATCTCGGATTTCCAATGGTTAGTAAAGGCGAGTGGCTACAACAGTGGTCTAATTCCTAAAAGGCTTATATTTTCCTATATATTTTTTTCTGCGCAGTTCTTTCTGCTCCTCCGCTAGCGCGCTTGCATAGTGGCGCTACCTAGCGGACGAAAAAAACAAAAAACTGAAGTCTGACGTCACACATATTTGAACTCTTTCATTAGAACGGAAAATAAAAATTGAATTTTCGACCTTTTA
>NW_007395252.1:0-1011 GCF_000475195.1 Diaphorina citri | reverse complement strand
ATTTACTAAAAAAAAAAAAAAATATACCTATATAAAAAACAGGCTCTCCTAATGTCTTAAGAATATCAAAAAAATTCAATATATTGCATGATGCAGAATTTTTTGTAATTAAAAGCTAGCTACCTACATATATTTTGTAGATTTTTTCATTGTTTCTGGTTCAGAAGGAGAACAAAACATCTCTTGCATTTTTTATGTTTACCCTCTGTAGAATGATAGGAAATTAACTGTCCAAGTGTAGGTACAACTACAATAAGAGTACCTACCTAGAATTCTACTGACGTTATCTACAATTAGTAGGAAACTGCCTATGCTGCCTATAAAATTCCAGAACTCACTAAAAAGCTCTTGCAATTTACCTAGTATAGGATACGGGGTGTTCCGTTTGTAAATCATGTAGGTACCTATACCTAGCTCTACCTATGTGGAATTCAAAATGAAGCACCAATCAGCACAATCATGTCTATTGCTGGGTTAAAATGGATTATAATAAAGACGTTAATCTATTTACAAATTCGCCGTGAACGTCTTAGTCAATCTCTAGCCACAAAAACTTCTTTTAGAAGTTATGACGTAGACTTCAGACCCACACAAGTTTGATCTCCTCTCTCGAGGTAGGTTTGATTTTCTCAACAAGGTATCTTGGTCGTATGAAATTGACTTTTCTTTTCTGTATTCTCACTTCTTCAATTCAATTGTTCTTCTTCTTCTTCTTCTTCTCCTCAGGACTCTTCCTCCAATCTCCTCCTCTTCTTTCTTCTTCTTCTTCTTGTACTTTTTCTTCTGAACATGTCAGATTCGTGCTCCTTGAAATAAATTTATTAAATCAATGTCTTTTTCATTAACTTTTCATTCTTCCACTTTCCACTTTTTACTGTGGCTTTTGAATTGATCAATAAATGACAGTATCTTTTGGTTTTGACCATCTCGGTATACTTACTTACATTACAATACATACAGAAGTTTTATTTTTATTTGTATTAAACGGTAGTAAATAGTAGAGAAATAGGT
>NW_007395251.1:0-1012 GCF_000475195.1 Diaphorina citri | reverse complement strand
TGGTATATTTCAACCTCCCCAGTTTCTCTAAAATTCACCTGCAGCACCTCTAAAGAGTCCGCATACTCGGGTTTATTCCAGAGAAATGCTGTGAGTCCATATACTATCCCATTAAGAGGATACCAAAAGGTGCCTAGGTCTTTATCTATAAAAAGCTCCGTATTGGCAATAATAATGAAATCAATAATGGATTTTCATTGAACCGAGGAAAGTAAGGAAGCATGCGGCTTTTACCCGACTTTCTTTCAAATATCACATGATCAAAGTACCTGTGAGCACGCATTCATACCTCTATTAATAGGTACTCGTATAGTGGTAGGTCATAGTCTCTGGTCGCTTAACAATACAAGGAACGCTGGATCAATCCCAGCTTTTTTCTTCCGAAGGAAAGGAAGAAGAAGATCAAGACAACGGAGATTCTGCTGTAAGTGACATGGTTTAGCTATATGTACGTATGTCAAGGAGAAATTTCCGATATCCATAGAATTTTTGGACAGAGGAATGAATTTCACCGGTGGATGACCGTGGAACCGGAAGTTTTTCAGGACACAAAGATAAGGAGGAAGACAATAATGAAGAAGACTAAGGTGAGGAACGAGAAGAAGAAGAAGGAGAAGACGAAAAATGACAAAAACTGTCAAAATGAATGCAAAAAAGAGAGCAACCTCTGCGTCACATATACTCTGGGGTACGTACGAGTATTTCGCAGAGTGCATCGACAATGCCTAGAATAGCGTTTAGACACAATCATATCGAACATCATTGCAAAATGTTTAGTGGATCTGATATATTCTAGGAACACTGTCCAGTATAAACACACGCCAATAGAAAGCCAGTGGTAAATCTAGAGTTGTTTTCCAGGGATCTTTGGGTTGGTCTTCAACTTCTTCATCACACGAGAGAAGACGAGAAATTGTTTTTATCTTATTTTGAGCCAAGAACCATCTACTTGTATCTTGTAAATCCTTTCTCGTCTTGTAAGTTTCAAGACGAGAAACTAGAAAAGTACCCA
>NW_007395250.1:0-1012 GCF_000475195.1 Diaphorina citri | reverse complement strand
CAGTAAGGGAACTGTAACTGCTAAGGATTGTACAAATCTACAGTAAGGGAACTGTAACTGCTAAGGATTGTACAAATCCACAGTAAGGGAACTGTAACTGCTAAGGATTGTACAAATCTACAGTAAGGGAACTGTGACTGCTAAGGATTGTACAAATCTACAGTAAGGGAACTGTAACTGCTAAGGTCTTATTGTCCCGAAATCGAAGAGGGAAGGAAGACAGGATAGGAGAAAGCCAGCCGTTTCGAGAACGAACACTATCCCTCCAGGATAAAATCCGCCCCGGGCGGTAATCGAACCCGCGGCCTAGCGCTTGCAAGGTAGACGCGGTACCAACTAAGCTAACTAGGCTGGCATAGAAACATTGCTGAAACACTTTTTTTTACACCTCATTGTACGTAGGTATGTATCTAAACATAGGTATGAGATTTAGGATGGTGAAAATTTCGTGTTGTGTTGAGAAACGAGGATTTTCTTTCATGTTTCTAGGTAGGTAGGTATGTATTTCCTATCCTGTTTAGTCTTGGGTGAAATAGGGCTAATAAGTCTAATAACATCCCTGCACGAAATGGTACAGTATCATTATCACACCTTGGTCTATCAGACAGGAGGTTCGAGTTCGATTCGCGACGAGGTCAAAAAATTTGGGGTTTTGAAATTCGGAAAGGCTGGGTGATGGGTGAGATTAATGTGAGTAGGCGGTTAGCTTGTCATCGAATGGTGGGTAAAACCCTCGTAATCAAAAAGCTTTACAACCTGCGTTGCATATTGCATACACATAATAGTTATACGGCGCCCATAAAAGTATTTCCCCCATGGTATGCGAATCTTTATTGGTCCAATAGTTGCAGAGGATCACTAAAGTTATTTAGAGTCTAGACGAGAAGACGAGTGATTCTCTTGGACACGTCAGGCTGCTGATGCTGGCTATTTCGATATGCACTCAGCCATTTGAGGAGGCTCATTACCTAGTAGTGCAGTGAGATCCACAAAAAAAAGGTAGAGGATATTT
>NW_007395249.1:0-1012 GCF_000475195.1 Diaphorina citri | reverse complement strand
ATTGCTGTTTGCTTTGCTCGATGCAAGACAGGTGGCTTCTTTCACCTCTTGGAATTTGGCAATGAACTGAAAAAAAAAGAGAATAATAAAATAAATGGTCTATTTTATATATTGATTGTTGTAAAAATACATAGTAAGTAGAGGCCTTCAGTAGAAATAAAAAATCATTGTTTCCTATTTATGAAAGTGTAGGTAGTTAGAGTTTGATGAACTGTTTTGTAGGTATTGTTTGCTATTAATATACTGAATGATGTTTGAATATTTTTTCCCTTGCTAAATTGTTATTTATATTTATACATAAAACATCAATAAAGGCTATTTTATTTTATAATGTAAGTAAAATGTAACACCTATGAAAGGAAAGTACATATTTAAAAGCATCCGTCTTACTCTTAAGAATTGGAGTTTGTGGCCTTACCATCTAATTAGATGCTGGTATTGGGTTTTTTGTCACAAAGATTTGCTACAGGAGATTTTCATTTGTTTGAGAATCAGCAACCTCCGTGGCCGAGTGGGTATCACACTAGGCTTGCAAGCAGGAAGCCCGGGTTCGATTCCCGGTGGGGCCGAGGTTTTTTTCGGCTCTGTGCTTGGAGTTCGGGGTGCACTCAGCCTCGTGAGGACAACTGAGTAGCTACTTGAATCGAGTAGCAACCAGTGACGGCATTACAAGTCGAAGAGACAAGCGATAATAAATATGATGATTGAGTAAATGAAAGACTTGTAATACTGTGATACCCACAAAGTTGTGAGAAAGCTCTCTGCTTTAACACAAAGATACCATGATTTGATTTGTTTGAGAATCAAACCAAGAAGTCCAAGAACCTTGGATTACAACCCTCTGGCTTGGGTTTAATACTATCTTTCTGAAAACTTTGTGAACCATTTTAGGGGACATATTCTCATAACTTTTCCTGTCATATTTTTCCTAAACAATTTGGACAGACACACTTCTAAACTTAGCCCATATTTACCTTATTGAGTTCGGACTCGGCCGAGAAGCCCAGTCCAT
>NW_007395248.1:0-1012 GCF_000475195.1 Diaphorina citri | reverse complement strand
AAAAATTGATCATATCTCAGGATCGGTTTAGATTTTCGCAAAATCCTTTCTTATTGCACACCTAGACCATAAAAGGAAGAATATTCCTACCAAATTTCAGCTTTCTAGGTGTTGTGGTTCTAGAGATAGAGCGATCAGTGTGTGAACTGTGAATGGATCTCGTTCTTATAATATAAGATTGCATTCAAATAATTAAATACATTTAGCAGCACATCCCCCTGTTAACCTATAGGTCAGGGGTTCCCAAACTTGCTCAAGCCACGGACCACTTTTGAATTCCATGACCACTCAGCAGCCCTCCCGCCATTCTTATTTAATGAAAATTCTTGTAGCTTTGTCGTGGCTTATACTTACCCTTTTTGGACAAGTCTGAAGGTTCTTCGAAATAATAATGTTACCTAATGTAGGTATAACGTTTAAGCAAAATAAAACACACGAAAAAGTTGGTACTTTCAACATTGGTTAGGATGACAGAATAGATTTTTTTTCCCGGTAGAGAAAATGATTTTTTTTTTCTTTTGGGACCACCTCGTGGACCACTTGAAACCTTCTATATAGCGGACCAACAGTGGTTCGTGAACCACAGTTTGGGAACCCCTGCTATAGGTAGTCTCAGACACAATATCAAGACATTCTCATCTCGTAATTGATTCGCCTCGCGTAGGTGAATAAAGTGCTCAATAAATCACCCGGTAATTGAAACTTAATGTAATTTGTCAACATTTCGGATGCTCTACAACAAATGTAAATGTGTTTATGTTTATGTAGCGCATAATGGTGTAGTTTACATGTTTATCTACCTATTTGTGTTTTACCGCAAAGACCATTTATGCGATCATGTGAATCAAGATTAATCCGATTCCGAGTCATTTGTCAACAATAATTCACCTGATGAATTGTAGAGCTGAGAGGCATGGGCTAACTGAAGGAGAAGGAATAATAATAATAATAATAATAATAATAGTGCTTATTTATACTGCTCGCATAGGACTGAAAAGTCCCTTTACTCCAG
>NW_007395247.1:0-1012 GCF_000475195.1 Diaphorina citri | reverse complement strand
GGTGTCCACATCCGTAGGCACTACGTCGATGAAATACTGGAACAACATTTGTTCTGAAAGATGAAAAATAATAGTAAATAGTAAACCCCTAATGGAATTTCAGTCTTTTTCTTTTCACAATGTCCTTGTGAATTCCGAGTTTTACCGTCAATCTCTTTCTCAGGTCATAATCTAATGATCGGTTTGTATCAGCAGATGAGTTTTTCTTCTCCACTCATCTCTATCCTATGCGATTCTCTTCATCTAGCACATGGTGTCCACATCCGTAGGCACTACGTCGATGAAATACTGGAACAACATTTGTTCTGAAAGATGAAAAATAATAGTAAACCCCTACTTAATGGAATTTCAGTCTTTTTCTTTTCACAATGCACATGGTGTCCACATCCGTAGGCACTACGTCGATGAAATACTGGAACAACATTTGTTCTGAAAGATGAAAAATAATAGTAAACCCCTAATGAAATTTCAGTCTTTTCCTTTTCACAATGTCCTTGTGAATTCCGAGTTTTACCGTCAATCTCTTTCTCAGGTCATAATCTAATGATCGGTTTGTATCAGCAGATGAGTTTTTCTTCTCCACTCATCTCTATCCTGTGCGATTCTCTTCATCTAGCAACTTCAATATTCATGATTTTGAGAGAAAACTACGAATTTAATCTTTATCGCCCATCTGACGAGGGGCATGCTACGACACATAAGAGTCCAAACAGTGATGTACGTGGGGATGCTTCAAATCTTCGGAGTCTGGCCTACAGTAAAGGAGAAAAGTGAGACTCGAGGGGAGGGGATCGCCCTGTCGCGAACGCGAGTTTTGTTTCCATAGATAATGCCATGGCAACGGAATCTAATATATGTAATTATAAAAATGAATGTGTGTGTGTTTGTTAGAACTTTATGCCTGGCCAAACCGCTCATCCGATTGCTATGAAACTTTGTCAATTGCCAGCCTAGTTAGCTTAGTTGGTAGTGCGTCTGCCTTGTAAGCGCTAGGCCGCGGGTTCGATTCCCA
>NW_007395246.1:0-1012 GCF_000475195.1 Diaphorina citri | reverse complement strand
TTTTCTCAGCGCCTCGGGCTATTTTTTAAATTTATTCTATGTGTAGCCTATCACAGTTGTATACTGTCCGATTTTTCTCAGACCGCCGATTTTTTGTGCCCTTTCAGCCCGTGCGCCCCTAGGCAATTACCTAATTTTAAATCCGGCCCTGATGGCAAACAACTGGGCACAGCCCCATAGTTTAAAACTCAGATTGTCGTCCTTACCATAATATGTTTTAACTCCAGAAACATCGAAATAATAAAGAAAGAAAATATATTTATTTCTACAATGTATTATCCAAATTAAAAAAAAATCCTGTTGTTTTAATTCTTTGTTTTTAAAGGTTTGATCGAGGAAACTAGTCTGGCTGGGGGACTGAATTTCCTTTGCTGAAAGAAATAGCAAGGGTTGAGTGCAAATTTGTAGCCAAAACCAAATGTCAGCCCAAAGCAATGACCCTAGTTAGGGCTGATTTAGAGGCTGATGAATAAACGCCGGAGCAGTTTCATTTGGGTGAAATTTTTTTAATAAAAGGTCGATTTCTATGTAAAAGGTTGCGAAAAATCCAAATCTGAGGTCAAAACTGCGAAAAAGAAATGCGCACAAAGACTTTAATGTGTTACCTGCGAGATCGGGACATTTGATGTGACGTCATCGCGTACGGGAGCGTATGCCGTGACGTCAGAGTTCAAGATTTACCGGTATTTTTTTAAATGGATTTATCTCGGGATTTAGAAGTCATAGAAGAAAAAGAAAAATTCCGTTGGTCCTCATTTTTCCTGTTCTTTGACTTTGAAACCTCACCCAAGTAAGCACAACTGTTCTATTGGACAATTGCGTGCTGCTGGGTTTTCCCGGCCTGCTCAGGATGAGCGAAGTTAATGTGAGAAGGCGTGTCACCTTGTCACCGAATGGTATCTCACATGAAGAATTAATCTCTGGCAAGATAAGGTTTTTTTTTAAGAGGTTTGACAGAGGGAACTATAACTGCTATGGTCTTATCGTCCGGAAATCGAAGAGAGAAGGAAGA
>NW_007395245.1:0-1012 GCF_000475195.1 Diaphorina citri | reverse complement strand
GAGTGTACCCCGAAATAGTCAGCGGAACATGTTTTTCCAGTCACCCGTTCATTTGGACTTTAACTAGACCCTGTATAGTTCAGTGGTTAAGTCTATCATTATCCAAAGCTCAAAAAAATTGTTGTCGTTTCTTATTATCTAAAACAATTCTGTCTTTCTTTTTTTTTTTTTCCTGGGACATGAGTGTACCCCGAAATAGTCAGCGGAACATGTTTTTCCAGTCACCCGTTCATTTGGACTTTAACTAGACCCTGTATAGCTCAGTGGTTAAGTCTATCATTATCCAAAGCTGAAAAAATTTGTTGTCGTTTCTTATTATCTAAAACAATTCTGTCTTTTTTTAAAAAATAATCCTAAATGTTACATGATAACTCTGATTTATATTAGGTTTATTGTATTAATCTACTTCAGATCAATTTAAATGTTTTCTGCTGCATTTGTGTATAAATAACATTCACTCTTTGATTTCTTTGCTGAATAATTTTATGCGGGTTTGCTATTAACATTCACATTTCGTGTAACATTGACACAATCATGATATTTCCTCAAGCTATGACTGTTTCAGATGGGGAGGAGGGGGGGCTTTGTTCATTTTGTAAGTCACAAATCTTTTAAGTTCGGTCCAAATAAATGTTTATCAACTATTGTCACATTGGGTCTTTTAGTCTTAAACGACCGAAGTGACGACCGACGGTATAAAATAAGAAGGTAAACATATTAAAGTCAACAAACATGCACCACATAGAACGTAAAGTGTGTGGGAATTCCAAATCCCTTTTTGGTGTATGTATTCAGGTGCTGAAAATGGAGAATAGTAAACAACACAACCTTTTTAACAACAAGACCATGAAACAATAACAGGAACATGAAACAACAACAAAAACATCAAATGACGAAAACTTAAAATTCCTGGAAAAAAGGAAAATGATTAGGGCCATTTGTGAATGGTAATTTCAACTAGTTTCCATAGACAAAAAATAAAAATCAAAACTTACAAAACCTGGAAAAGAGA
>NW_007395244.1:0-1012 GCF_000475195.1 Diaphorina citri | reverse complement strand
ACATTTATTTTTTCGGAGTTTTGACCTCAGATTTGGATTTTTCCCAACTTTTTACATAGGAATCGACCATTTATTTATTATAATTTTTACCCATTTGCAACTGCTCCATTCTTCTATTTACTATATCTGTACATTTCCATTTACTATGTATGTACTATGTCTATTTCCAGTATGTACGCCGTTTGGTGTGATCAAACTATTCGAAGTAATGAGTGATGTCCTGGTCAAGCCTGGATTCCTGCGAGATTTGAACGAAGAGTTCTGGGTGGCTTTACTGGAAGAAAACTGCGTGAGCAGAAGGTAAGACATTCTAACCAACCAATTCTAAGAAGGTAACCAACCTCAGTGGTTAGCGTGGTGGACTTCGGATCTGGAGGTTGGTGGTTCGAGTCCAAGTCAAGTCAAAAAATTTAGCGTAGTGCATTAAGCGGCGAACGACATTTGTAACAAGCATTTATGTTTAACACAATTAAAATTCCTTTTTTTTTAAGGTAAGACATTCTTAGAGAGAATTATAGAAGTTAAGTTATTCATTATTCTTAGAGAGAATTTTCTTTAGTAATTTCTTATTCTCGTTCCTTTGTTTTAACACCCTAAGATTTTCTGAAGAGGTCCTAAAAGTATTGTGTCTTTCAAGGACCTAAAAGTATTGTGTCTTTCATCGCCCTGCTACGACTCGGAACACATGCGTCTAATGTAGCAGTTGTTTCATTGCTACAAAATTAAAACGGCCGCGAAACACTCTGTAATTTTTTTGACGGGTCAGACAACCGTACAATAAAATCGGAAAAAGAGGACTTTTTTTAAGGAGGACTCAGGTCTTATTGTCTCGAAGTCGAAGAGAGAATAAGGACAGCAAAAAGCCAGGCGTTCCGAAAACGAACTTAATTTGTTTAGGGACCTAGATTAATTTATGAATAGAATATTGTTTCTGCTCAGATTAACCCGTGCTAAGGCTACAGGCAAGTCTTATCTCCAACCACCTCCTATGATGAAGCCTTCTCCACACGCG
>NW_007395243.1:0-1012 GCF_000475195.1 Diaphorina citri | reverse complement strand
TCCGTGTGTGTGTCTGTCTGTCTGTGTGTCTGTCTGTCTGTCTGTAAACAAAATATCTCGAGAACGGTAAGAGCTAGAAAGTTGTTCTGTCTGTCTGTCTGTCTGTCTGTCTGTAAACAAAATATCTCGAGAACGGTAAGAGCTAGAGACTTGAAATTTGGTATGTAAATGTCAAATGTGACAAGGATGCGACACGAAACTTTTGGTTAGGATCGGTGCAACGGTTGGCGGCATTTTACCGCTTTTTGGCGGTTTTTGGTGTAATTTAACAATATCTCGGGAACGGAATGAGCTAGAGACTTGAAATTTGGTATGCAGTTCACAAATGTAACAAGGATGCAACACAAAACGTTTGGTTGAAATGGTTCCTGAGCTTGGCGGTATTTTGACCGCTTTTTGACAGATTTCGACCCAAATGTGACAAGGATGCGACACGAAACTTTTGGTTGAGATGGTTGCTGCGCTTGGCGGTATTTTGACCGCTTTTGGACAGATTTCGACCGTCTTTGCGGTTTTCAGCTATAGCGACAAAACGGTTAGAGATATTGTAAAATTTAGGGTAAAAGAACACTCAAATAAGCATCATTGAATAGGATAAGGAAAGTCGTGTGATGTTCACACCAGATTTTTTACTTTTTGATTTTGAGGGCTGTCTGGAAGAGACTGATGAGGAACGCCGACCCTATTTAAATAGGAAAAGGCTTGGAAGAAGAAAAATTGACTGGGCGGATGCATGCTTTTCTTTACCGTCCTATATTGGTTAGTGTGGTGGAGTTGGATCTGAAGGTTACTGGTTCGAGTTCAGTTCAAGTCATTCAATTTAACGAAGGGTAATTAATCGAGGAAGGACAATTATGTGTGACAACTTATTTCATAATTTGACTTTTTTTACATTTTTTATTATAATGATAATAGTGCTTATTTATACTGCTCACATAGGACTGTAAAGTCCCTTTACTCCAGCAGTAGGCTACTACTATTATTGCGGTCAAATTCTCAAATTATATTGAGG
>NW_007395242.1:0-1012 GCF_000475195.1 Diaphorina citri | reverse complement strand
GACTGTATCAAATGAATCATGATCATGCAGATACTCAAAGGTATGACTTTGTTATACCTAATAAATATGCAGATCCTTTCAATGACCGACATTGTTCCTAAATAAATTACTTACATCTTAGGAAAAAATAGACACTTCCAGTATTGATTCAGTATTCGTTACTAAACCTTACTCTATACTCTATATCTTCCAAGCTAGTGGAAGCAAGACCCAGAATGCTAGTCCACTGTAAGCCCGTATCTTCCTATTTCTCTCAATTCTGAACCGAGCACTGAGCAGCAATAAAGTTCAAACTCCGACAGAACCAATATACAACCAAGATAGATAGGAAGCCCACACAACGCACAGATAATAATGGGTCTATTACTCTATTGTGTTGCCATCGGGAGAAACCAACAATAAGGTCTTCCTTTGTTCAAAACATTCATAGAATGTAAATAGAACATTACCGTGCTATCAGAACAAACAGTTTTTAGTGGAAAAACTGTTGAGGATAATTACCACTACACGTTTAGTAGACAGTAGATAATATTGTCATAACTGTTCACGTTTTCACGTGGAAAAATATCGTGATTCCCGATAAACAACGAGAAGTGTGTTTGTTTTTCATGGTTTACCTCAACACTTTTAAATAGAACTTGGAGCCGGGCCCAAATTGATGCATACTTCCTTGTTGTTCCAGAACTGAGAAAAGTAAGAAGTAAACAATGTAGGAAGTCAGGTTTTATGTATTGACGACCATCCTGTACTAATCGATCCACACGCAATATTTTCTAATACGGAGGCGTAATGGGTAATGGGATCTCAGGAACTCAAGTTGTCACAAAATTTGTTCCTTCATTTTACACTGAGCTACCGAGGTTGGTTCATTTTAGGTAGGTATATCATTGAAAACTGAAACGGATCTACTTTTTGCAATATTTGGTGCTATATAAAATCACCAATGAACCGAAGGATTTTTCTCGAATTATTCCGAAAGATCTTCGCCTGTCACAATATTACAAGCAAGCAA
>NW_007395241.1:0-1012 GCF_000475195.1 Diaphorina citri | reverse complement strand
ATACCTCTCCGTGGTTCTCTGGTGTTTCGTCTGTGTTTTCTACCGTTTTCCCATTGAGATAGGGGTTGCTGTTGTAGATGGACACGTCTGCATTTTCAGCACTCTCATTTGTACTAGCATGATCTTCAAATGCATTCGCTCCATCGTAATCATTCATGTAGGGTTTGTCTTCATGGTTGTAGTATTGGTGTTCCTTGTTTGGGAACACTGCCCTGTCTCGGTTTACATTGTGATTTTTAATGTTTCCATGCTCATCTTGAGTTTCCTCGTCTGTTAGTTCAATATGAGGATGCTGTGTAGTTGGTCTATCGTTGTAGTATTCACGTTCTGTAGTTGGCTCATTGTTGGAGTATTCATGTTCTGTAGTAGGTCCATCGTTGTAGTATTGATTTTCTGTAGTTGGCCCGTCATTGTAGTATTCGCCTTGTGTAGTTGGTCCATCAGATGGATAGTATTCACCATATGAAGGTGTTTCTGTAGTCGAATACATTTGCCCACGATAGGTTTCATCTGAAGTATTATTAACCTCTCTATGTTCCATGTCAAAATGACTGCTATTATGTCTGTAATAACCATCCTCAATAGGATCCTCATAGTTCATATCATAGTAGGTGTTTATGTTGTCCATTAGGTCTTTCAGCGTTTTGTTTTTAGTGTCTGCAGATTCGTCTTGATGAGAAACGTAATCTTCGTTGTGTGGATTTTCATTAACCTTTTGGTACTCCTCATTGGTTAGATTCTCATTTTCCTCGTGATCCTCGTGATTTTCCTGCAAGTCTGGTTTCTGTACTTGATGTTCATACTCATCCACTGCCGTGTGAGTGTTGGTATCAAACATAGGGTTCTTCTTGTCCTTAGGACGATACACGCCGTACCCTATAGATTCGTTGATACTGTCTCTCGCTTCTTTCTTACCAAACATTTCCTCATAGATACCTTCAGGCGTCACTTCATCATAAGTTTTACTCGATTCCGTGACAACTATTTTGTTGTCATAATAGTTCACTTGAGG
>NW_007395240.1:0-1012 GCF_000475195.1 Diaphorina citri | reverse complement strand
TTTAATTGACAAGACGATATAAATTTGACAATCTGCTGAAGATGGGTCTGGAATGCAGACTGAAAACGTCCAAAACAAACTCCGTGCGTGCCAACCACAAGTCCAGGCAAACATTGTAAGTGCTGCTAAAGTCGAACAGAATCTGAAATCCGAGTTGTGCTGAAAAGCAACGTGGCGGAATTTGTTCTTGCACATGGGAGGTCCCGGGTTGTAATTTGTAATTTATTTGCATCAATAAATAATAATAATAACAGTGGTAATACAATATGATAAATAACTTAAACTATGAAATAGACTTTAAAAGTCAATAAAATGTGCCATTTTGTATACTCTTTTTTTATCTTAATTTTTTTTAAGGTTCAATGACCAAAGTGAAAACCGAGAACAGGTCTTTGGAAGTCGGTCCCAGAATCACTTTGATATGAAGTAGAACCTTACTTTACTACTATAGAATTTTAAACCAAAATCAACACACTAAGCCACCAGTGCCACCACACTTAAGACTTCTGACTTGTGTTGCCATTTTCCTGTGGTCAAGCACACAGTTGTTTTGTGGTCGAAACGGAGCTTCTGAAACTAACAACTCTTGCTTGGTAAATTCTGTGTGAAGGTTTCTAAGTAGACTCATTCAAGAGTCAGTTGTAGAGGTTTCACGTTACTGTGTAACTGCTGAGGTCTTTAATGATGGAGGTCAGTTAGTTGAGAAGGTCAGTGTGGTTCTGTGGTGTGTGTAAGCGTACTCACTGTGGTTCACCATTTAGAAGTGACAGATTGGATATGGTTATGCATTTGTTTGTGTTTCGACTCCTAATATCCACAGAGAGACAGTGCTTTTTCATATTGGGGTAGATAATCAGGCGTTAGCCCAAATCAATACTCCCACATCCTCCTTTCTTTCAGTTCGAGAGAAAAATCAAAATTTTCTCCTATAGGCAATCCAAAATTTCCCCTATTCTCTGTGGTGCCTTTCCACTTCGTATTATACTGTGCGGCACCTCTTTATAACCACTTC
>NW_007395239.1:0-1012 GCF_000475195.1 Diaphorina citri | reverse complement strand
TGGTGGATGTATCTATTTCTCCATATGAGGAATTAGAGGATGTTCCTAATTTCTCTAAAATATAAATTGGTGGATGTTTCTATTCCTCAATATGAGAAATTGGTGCATGTGTCTATTGCTCCATATGAAAAATTGGTGAATGTGCACTATTTCGTCTTTCATCAGACCTTTCTAATTACCTTTTTGAGTGGATATGCTAAACCTGATCTAGAAAGGTAGTATTTTGAGACAGTTTCACTGTTTTGTGCATATAAGTATTTTGAGACAAAATGTGAAAGGTTAAGGATTACATTCACCAAATTGAAAAACAAATAACAAAATCCTGTTTTGTGCATATAAGTATTTTGAGACAAAATGTGAAAGGTTAAGGATTACATTCACCAAATTGAAAAACAAATAACAAAATCAACTTCTCCAGAACGAAGCATTTACATAATGATGGTACTTTAGGTAGGTACCTACTACCTACAAATGCATAAAATACGAAAAAGTCAAAGTGGCTCTTTTGTATCAGTAAAGCAGGTAAGAGTAGGTATCATTTTTATGTCTTTTAATATTATAAATATTATAATGCATTTATTCGGATCAATTCCGTTAATTAATTTGTGTTCTTTTTTTTTTAAATTTCAACAGTCCGAATGTGAAAGTTTACTGATTTTCAGAAACTTGTCTTTTGATCTGAATTGACTGCAGTCCAATCGTCATAAATAAAATTAATTTAAACATATCGAGATCATGATGCGTCGATGAATTAACCTTTTCCCCAAACTTATAAAACCTAGGAATAAAGTCCTCCGAAGGTATTAAACATTACCTGGTACCTACCTAATGAAGATTTTCTATTTCTACCGTTTAGCTTTAAAAAAGGGTCAATTTAATTATATTGCTCTATCTTTATTAATTTTTGGACTGGTACCTATAGTTACCTACTAGAAATAATTAATGCGAAGCATGATTTCGATCCTCTGAAGAAGCCAAAAGTTTATTGGTGATTTTTTTCTTCAATATCCAT
>NW_007395238.1:0-1012 GCF_000475195.1 Diaphorina citri | reverse complement strand
CCCCCCTCCCTCTTATGTAGGTATACAGTAGAACCCCGATTTTATGAACTAAATAACTAATTGGGACCAAGGGTAGTTCATAAAATCGCGTTTCCATATAAAAGTTCATATAATCGAGGTTAGATTAGAAAACAGAGAAAACATAGCAAATTTTTGACAGTAAATGCTTATTTTATTGATTTTTCTTTGTCCTTTTAGTGACGTACTATATAACTAAAAGAACAAAATATGTTTATATGAGCATTGTTGTTTACAATTTCTGTGAGATGTAAATAAAAAATCGAAAATTTTTGTTTGCATTATCAGAAAAAATCGTTTTTCGAGGAAAAAATCCGATTTTCGAGTAAAATAAAAAATGAAAAGCTCAGATTTTCGAGTTCATATGATCGAGGTTCATAAAATCGCGGTTCTACTGTAGGTATCCCTCATTTGCCCGCGACATAGGCTTACAAGGCAGACGCGCTACCTTTCAAGCTAACTTAAACTAGGCTGGCGCAGACACTTCTGATCCACCTGGTTTCAGACCAGCCACTCAGGCTGACCTCTTCTCACAGACCTGGGTCTCGAGCTTTTTCCGCCACTTATGTTAAGACGGTATGACACACTCCGGTCTGTGAGATCTTAGTCTGTCAGACGAGACGGTCGGCATAAGGTTCGTTTTCTTAACGGCTAGCTTTCTCCTATTCTTCTCTCTTCAATTGTGAGACGATAAGACCTCTATCTCAAGGTGCCTCCACAATTTTAGAGAATATGCTAGGAAAGAGCTTGTTCTATAACTGATGAACACAATATATGCGGGATAACGGCTCAGTACCTAAAGGCTCAAGCCCTTATCACACTGGCTGCATTGGCTCAGCTCTAACCGTCAGCTGGCTCAGCTCTGCGTAACACCGTGTATCATTGTATCAATCAGGCAAGTGGCCTGGAATACTAGCTCGACCAGTAGTTTCCAGGCAGTCTCCACCAACAGTCAGGCCTAAGGCCAGCCACTCAATATCAAGTGGACCTCACA
>NW_007395237.1:0-1012 GCF_000475195.1 Diaphorina citri | reverse complement strand
TGGTAGAGATTAGCGGTTTGGGCTCAAAGCAAGGGTGGATTTAGGCCTTTGTTCTCACTTGGCTTAATTTTACCTTGCATCCCCCGACTTTGAAATTTCATTGATTAACTTTCCTTGCTTTTCATATCTGAGGGAGAGACCCTTTAATTTGTTGAAGGAAAGTTTAATGATGATTACCCCTATTGAAAAATAAATGCCATAACACCTTGTATTATCAGTGGTTCAATTTTTTTTCTTTTCTCATAGACACCTCATTCTCATTTTTAAACTTTAATATGGTGTGGGTGTAATTTGTTGAAGGAAAGTTTAATGATGATTACCCCTATTGAAAAATAAATGCCATAACACCTTGTATTATCAGTGGTTCAATTTTTTTTTCTTTTCTCATAGACACCTCATTCTCATTTTTAAACTTTAATATGGTGTGGGTGTGAAAGTTGAGGATTGGAGGGGGTAGGGGTTCATGGTGTGGTGTCAGGATACTTCGAGTGGGGAGCTGAGGAGATCTCCAGCCGGAGAAAGGGGATTGTTTTGTTTTTTGCTGCATCTTCTTCTCCTTTTTTCTACATTAAAAAAAAAAAGATTTTCCTTGAAAAAAGTACCTACGTCTCCAGGGCGTTGAAAAAAAATTGTCGTGTTTATTCCCTAGGTTTTATTTTTTTTTTTTTAATCTTTTATTTATTTTAAATTAGAGGGTATTTTTGTATTTTCGTCCAACTAATGGTGTCAGTGGAGTACTTAGAGACTTGGATCTGAATTCCGGGAGGCCTGGAATCTCCCGTAGGCATTCTTATTTGGACATTTAAGTGCTACACTTTCTCTTTCTTTTACTACTATGTCATGTCTCTGAATTCCGGGAGGCCTGGAATCTCCCGTAGGCATTCTTATTTGGACATTTAAGTGCTACACTTTCTCTTTCTTTTACTACTATGTTACCTTTTTGTTTATATAGGTGAGGACCCAATTCTATTATTTCAATTTAATCTTATTGACGTTATTGTGAAGAAAAAAT
>NW_007395236.1:0-1012 GCF_000475195.1 Diaphorina citri | reverse complement strand
CGTTGACATCTTGAACCAGAATGCGCACAATTCCCGTCCCTGATAGTGGTGGGTTTCCTGTAACACAAAGTAAAGAGGGGTTTCGGATTAACTACCTATTAAAGTTTGTTTAATGTTACAATAAAATTAGTGCATTACGAGTAGGTTAGTAACCGGCGACATTGCAGTTCGAATTCCAGGGGCAACATGAAGAAAGAAGAAAGGGCATTTTTTAAAAGTAAGATTAAGTCCAAACAAATGAATTCTAGAGTAATCAAGTGTTGGAAGGTGCGCGAACGTCAAGAGTTCGAGTCACCGCCCGGCCTATATTAACACGAACCAGAGTTCCGAGGTCATATCCACTGTAAAAATAGGTTTTTCAAAAGTTTGATTTCATCAACGTGGCCGCAATTTTAGTAGATCGCTCAGGGATGTTCATATAAATACATAAATATATGTAAGTAACCGGTTCTGAGCTTTGTGTAGTCACGTGTTCTTATTGTCAACCATACAAATGGGTGTCTGTACCTGTAGATATCTGGGTAAGATCGCTTCATCAAGAAACATATACACACAAGAAAATTGCGCACTGAAGTGTTATGAGATCTGCATGTTTTACAAGACAGAACTCCCGCAAGATCGAATGACAAATCTGGCTTGTGTTGAGATGTGCTCTTTTCTATTCATTAAACCTGCGCCCTATTTCTCCATATTTTCATTTAAGGGTGCAATAGTCTTCCATACTGGACTCCGCACACAGGAATATCGTCAGGAAAGACCTCCATTGCAATATAATGTAATCTTCATTAAATGTTAGGACTCCCCCTTCTTGTTACCCTCTATGATACTGGACACAGTGGACAGCTTTCCACTCTGCAGATTTACTCTGAAAACTTGAACGCAGAGTAGGTAGGTAGCTTTAGTATGGAGAGCATTGCAAAGTATGTAGGAAATATTCTGGTCCCCACGAGCCACCACACATATTGAATTACAAAAGCTACAATGTAAATGTTCATATAAATACATAATATTT
>NW_007395235.1:0-1012 GCF_000475195.1 Diaphorina citri | reverse complement strand
GAGAGAATAATGAAAATGGAAAAAATGGGCCGTCGCGAAGTCTAGACAGAAAACCGCACGAATATGCACGAGAAAAAGGGAGGGAGAGAAACAAAGAGAGAGAGAGAGAATGAGGAAGTGAAGAAGATGAAGGAGGAGGAAGAGAAAAGAGCTCGGGAACAAGCATAAGAGAAAGAGAAAGGGAGGAAGAACGAGAAGGGAAGAGAGATAGGAATAAAGAGGGAAGAGAGAACAAAAACGAGAAGAGGGAAAAAGACAAAAAACCCCACGAAGATGTGCGAGAAAGAGAGGGAGAGAAACAAAGAGAAAGAGGGAGAGTGTGATAGTAGAAGGAAAGAATGATTAGAAGGGGATAGAGATAGATTGAGGAACAAAAGGAGAAAAAGAGAGAAGAAAAAGCATTCCAAATCTTTTCCTTCCTATGCTTCTTTTCCCCAAAAGTTGGACTATCCTTCAATAAGGAAGGTAGTTATGTAGGTAGAACCTGCAGACCTCCCTAAAAATGACCCTACTATGCAACTGACTCCAATGTCCAGTGTCTATCGGTCAAAAAGACACCCTTGAGACATGAAACTTCGACCATAAAAATAATATAGGCAGCTACTTTTTTAATGGTTATTTTTCAAGTGTTATTACTTTTTAGTCCGTCCTTCCTTTCCTATTACAATAGGTAGTAAGGTTAGAAAATGAAGAGAGAGAGAGAGAGAGAGAGAGAGAGAGAGAGAGAGAGAGGAAAGGGAAAGGGAAAGGAAGGAGGGAAATCATTTGGATGATTAAAACGAGGAAAATAGATACCTGCCTACTTGCCTATCTGTCTATCTACATTCTACCTACTTACCTACACATTTATCTACCTACAGTTGTGTTCCATTGTAACGTCAGTTTTGTTCCTGGACACTGAAAACTGATGCCTGTTAGTAGTCGACATACCTATTAGCTACTTTACCTAAGTTAATGGAGCAGTTGCAAATGGGTAAAAATTATAAATAAATAGTCGATTCCTATGTAAAAA
>NW_007395234.1:0-1013 GCF_000475195.1 Diaphorina citri | reverse complement strand
CACACGACACCTTGCTAAACCACTTGAACTGTTTGATATTATTGATATAGGACGCCATCTTCTTCTGTTTCTTGGCCAACAGCTTGTTTCGCTTCTTGTTCAGGCCTGCCTGTCGTGCGATACCGACTAGAAGCTCGTCCGTTTTGTAGACCAGACCCACTGAGGTTTCGACGAACTTGACGCCCCAGGCGTAAGCCAGCTTTTTGCCGTCTGGAAAAAGAGGAAATCAAGACATTAATTTAGAAATACATACCTACTTATTTTTTGAATGTAAAGGTGTGTCCATACACTTTCGACCGGCCATCGATTGATGGCGACTGACACATGCACTCTACCTCGGATAACATAGATTTTCCTCGTCGATCTACGGCTGGTCTCAAAGGGGTTTCTCGAACTTGACCGAAAAGTGTCGGACTCACCCGAATGGTCTCGAACTTACCAGAAGTCCTCCGAACTTACCCGAATGAGTAACCTGTCGTCTTCGTTCGAGATCGGCTTTATTCACGCCATCTTCTTCTGTTTCTTGGCCAGCAGCTTGTTTCGCTTCTTGTTCAGGCCTGCCTGTCGTGCGATACCGACTAGCAGCTCGTCCGTTTTGTAGACGAGACCCACTGAGGTTTCGACGAACTTGACGCCCCAGGCGTAAGCCAACTTGTAGTCATCGTTCGAGATCGACTTTGTTGGCCACCAGAATCACAGCCTTTTCGCCAATGTACTTAGAGTCCCAGAGGGTTTTCTCAAACTCGACCGAAAACTGTCGGACTCACCCGAATTCCCCCAAATGGACTCGAACTTACCCGAATGAGTTACTAACTTGTAGTCATCGTTCGAGATCGACTTTGTTGGCCACCAGAATCACAGCCTTTTCGCCAATGTACTTAGAGTCCCAGAGGGTTTTCTCGAACTCGATCGAAAACTGTCGAACTCACCCGAATTTAACTTAACTGAATTTCCCCGATGTTAAAAGAATTTCCCCGAACTTACCCGAATGAGTAACCTGTCGTCTTCGTTCG
>NW_007395233.1:0-1013 GCF_000475195.1 Diaphorina citri | reverse complement strand
TCTGTTCCAAGTCCCCCCCTTACTGCATTGCTAGGGTTTCTGTCTTCGGATGATTTAATTACACCCCCTCCATATGTTTCAAATTCCATACTGAATCCCTCATTAGGGTCCAAGGGATGTGAAGTATGGGGTTCGATTAGGGACAAGGGGATAAGGAGACAGTGGGGGGGGATTTTAAGCATTGTAGAATTTTTCCCCTTGTAGAAATTTCCCCCTTTTTACATGGGTTTTTACTTTTGTAGCATAATGGAAGGTGAGTTTAGGTACCTTACGAGAATGGGATAATTTTTGTATGCAAAACATCAAATCCGGGGAGTATTTTCTCGCTAATTAAGGGATTTTTCTCGATAATGAGAAAAAAATCCTGATAAATCAGAAATAAAAGGTTTCGGACTTTTTCCTCGTGAAGATCATGTTGTGGAGAGCATTGCACAATTCTCTTGTCGAATTTCAGTGACATTTGAACATGCTAGAAGGAGATATTCCATTTGATCGTACTCCTAAGTACCTAGATTTGTAGAATCAGTTAGGATAGGCAACGTTTGAGCATAATTGGGTGACCATCTGTAGGATCGCAAGGTCAGTAGCACAGTAGCCCGATATGGTGCTGTAATTCTTTGTAAAAGCTTCACGAGAATCCTTGAATGTTGAATGAATCTGGTGAAAAATGACCATCGTGGCTCGCTGAAGTGGTTAATGGATTTCAATTTCATTGATTGTTTTCAACTAGAACCTGTTCCCAGTCTCTCTTCTCGAGAAAAATGCATCTTGTTGACTGTGCCTTGGTATTACTTCAAGAAAATGTTCACTATGACTTGGTATGACTTCAACTAGATGTATTATATCAACTAGAATAGTTTCTAGATTGTTTAGATTGTCATGAGTGTCACGTCCGTCTACTGCATTCATTCTTTCCCTCGCTACGTAATCACGCAGAATTCTGCTGCAGCTTTGATCATTACTAGCAAACTCTCTGCTTCAGATCCAATTAATGGACAAGGGCAGGATAGGGA
>NW_007395232.1:0-1013 GCF_000475195.1 Diaphorina citri | reverse complement strand
ATACTAATGATTAAGATTTCCAAACGCAAAAAAAGACAGACAACCTACTTACATTTTTGCCCCTAGATAGCCATCGCCTCCTTTATCGCTCCTTTTATTGAAACGCAAAAAAGACAGACAACCTACTTACATTTTTGCCCCTAGATAGCCATCGCCCCCTTTATCGCTCCTTTTATTGATCGCCCCCTTTATCGCCCCCATGAAAATCTCCATCGCCCAGGTTGGGAAACACTGCTCTATGGAAGCTCGCCACTTCTACCACGCTTTAACACGGGTTCCGAGATCACTATGTGGACTGTATGATTAAGGAGCGCGGTAGCGCTCCGTCCCGCCAAGTCAAGAAAGTTTGACCGCGCTACCAGAGATATTATACGCGACACAGGGAAAGTAGCCGTTTTCAGGTAGTTGTAGGGGGACAACTACAAATGATGGAAGAAAACGGATTGCATGTGTGTGTTCGGGCATGAAAGTAGACCAAGTTGAAAATTTTTTCCAAAATCAGTTAAGTTTAGCCGGAGATATTTGACTTTGAAAAACGTCAAATTTTTCATCATTTTCTGCTGCTGCTGCTTCTGCTTACCAAGTTGAAAAAAAATGTCATCAAAATCGGTTAAGTTTAGCCGGAGATATTTTACTTTGAAAAACGTCAAATTTTTCATCATTTTCTGCTGCTTTGCTTCCGCTTCTTCTATGACGTTGACCGCTCTACAGCCTAAACCACTGGACCGATTTTGATGGTTGATGGCTCATTTTTTTTCTCGTGAGTGGTAGGTGTGCCTTTTCATATTTTCAAGGCCCCCAAAGGGCCCCTTCAGCCTTAAATTTGATAAAAGAGTGATTTTTAGGGGAAAAATTCTAAATTATCGCTCGAGTTGATTAATAAGGAAGTTTTGTACTTCGTAGAGTCAAAAGTCGGAGTGTCCGAGTGGTAAGGTGTGTGGTCTTAGGCAAACTGCTGAGCGGGTGGGATGGGGGTTCGAATCCCACTGCGATCATTTTTTTGTACATAATTT
>NW_007395231.1:0-1013 GCF_000475195.1 Diaphorina citri | reverse complement strand
ATCTGCATAGTTAAAATGTCAGCCACACGTTCTGATATTTCAGCAGACGAGAATGCCTCGGGCTGATCAGGTTATCTGATTGTGTGTGTGTTGAAAAATTCGACATTTTCGTCGTTCGGACGGTCTGACGTAATATTTGGATTGAATAATATAGGCTGATGGGCGACGCTTCGAACTTTTGACGTTCGCGCGCCACTGCACGTTCCGGCGGGACGGTCGTACAGACCTATATAGGTTTGTCCGATAGTGGGAGAGTGCGCATCCTGCCTTAGAAATAATAGCATTATTCAGAAAGAGGAATGGAACTACAATGTGTCCCGTATAGCTTGCACTCAACTGTACATAAACATTTCACACCTAGTATGAACAAAGCACGAACAATTCATGAGAACAAGAAGGAACCCCATTACTTACATATACATAACATAACTAAATGGAAAGAACAAAGTTAGATTCAATTTCACTGCAATCACATACCTAAACCTTTTGCAAAAAAAAGGAGAATCTCTCTCTCTCTCTTTTTTTTTTTTTTAACAATTGAAATCAATTTTGAACGTACTAACTCATTTTATCTGAGTACCTAATTATAATGATTAAATGGTGTGCAGTTTCAAGAGCAAGCTGTTTAAATAGTTTAAATGTTTAGAACACGACATCTGTTCAATTAATATTTACAATGGGACTAATGGGTTAATGTGGGCAAAACAAGTATTTACATTAAGGTGGGTGACTTTACATTAAGCTCATGCCATTTACACAAACTTTTGCTTACGCAACCCTTTTTCTACAAATGAATCGTAGGGTGTGAACGCAGGCTTGGAAAAACCTTTTTTCTATTTTCCTCTCAGAGTTTTGTGCAAACCGACATGCGCAAGCCAGTTTGTGCAAATGGCTTGAGCGTGTAAACCCACCTTTACAAAAATGTTGAAATTTCTGCATATTATACATATATGTATTATTTTATTACATGTTTCTATGTGTTTAACTTTTTTTTTTTTTTTTTTTTTTTTTTT
>NW_007395230.1:0-1013 GCF_000475195.1 Diaphorina citri | reverse complement strand
GCTCCTGCTGCCCATTATATTGACGATCACGGCCGTTGTGCCCATTGTGTACTGTGTGTGTCGCCTGTGATGACCCCCTGTGGGAGTGAAAGGTGTGGGACTTGGGAGTAGTGAAAGGGTGTGAGAATAAATGTTGCATATTGTTGAGCGTTTATTAGCAACGGGCAGTATATTAGACTGACAGTAGAACCTCGATTATTTCAACTAATTGGGGCCGGGGGTAGTTGAAATGATCGAGGTTGAAATGAGCCTATGATCTTTCCCTCTCATAAGATAAGGATATCCCTTGAAAGATAGAAAAAAACAATGGATTTTGGAGTTGAAATAATCGACGTTCTACGGTACTTTATCGTGGATAATCGTTGTCGTGTTCTACAACACAACCTCTTCTGGGGATTTCAACACAGCAACGAGTGTCCATGATAAAGTCTAATCAGTTGAAGAATAGGTGATGATTAGGAGCAAGAAGTTGTGGAAATAAGGCCCGCCGTCACTAGTCGTGAGTTTCATCCGATTTTTTTCCGAGTGTCCTGTAGGCGCAATGTAATTTAATTGAGAGTGTTCCCACTACACCCGACACGATTTTTTTTTTTTTTTCGACCGACACAAAATGTCCTGTCAGTAGTTTCAATGAAGTCCTGTTGGCACAATGTAATTTAATTGAGAGTGTTCCCACTACACCCGACACGATTTTTTTTTTTTTTTCGACCGACACAAAATGTCCTGTCAGTAGTTTCAATGAAGTCCTGTAGGCACAATGTAATTTAATTGAGAGTGTTCCCACTACACCCGACACGATTTTTTTTTTTTTGACCGACACAAAATGTTCTTGTACTTTGTTTCGAATACTTTGTTTAGACTGCCAACGTGGGACTGAGTAGTAGGTATTCTTGTCAGTAGTTTCAATGAAGTCTCGATGGAAAACAAGTACAAAAGTCTTCTCGCCCATCTGATGAGAGGCATACTACGGGATGGGCATGCTACGACACAGACCACAAGCGTCCAATGTAGCA
>NW_007395229.1:0-1013 GCF_000475195.1 Diaphorina citri | reverse complement strand
ACGTACTTTTTTTTTTTTTTTTTCATTTACATACTTATTTTTATATCTACTGACAGATGTTCCTAACATTCCTACCTGTAATCATTGGCATTGGTGCCAGTAGGTATACCTATCTAGTATCCATGCCAAGTCCCACTTACACGTATGTAGTTGACACGAAGTGGTATGTGGTTTGTGTGGTGGCTTAATTGATCAATTTCTTTTTAATTGATAGCAATGGAAACATAGTTTGGCACTCGTCTTAGAGTGGGTGTGAAGACTGTGAAGGTTTCCGAGACAAAGTGACATTTGGATCGCCCTGACCTTCGACAATACGAGTGGATGGATGTATGTGTGAAGGTTTCCGAGACAAAGTGACATTTGGATTGCCCTGACCTTCGACAATACGAGTGGATGTATGGAATCGTCTTGAAATGTATTAATATGAAGTGCACGAAATGCAGTCATATTTTGACTTTTTAGTGAAAGTCAAATATAATATGAGGAAAAAGAAAAATGTTATTTTCCATGTTGAGGTACCCTCTGTAAGCATATCAGACATACCTATAGGTTGGTACTCTTGTGTTTTATCAGACATACCTACCTGATATTAACTTAGGTAAGTTAAGCCCTTACGTTAAAACATTTTAAAAGGATAGGAAAAAATATAGAGTAAAAGGAAAATTTATTAAAATGATACAAGTAGAATTAGTAAAGATCGTAAAGAAGGTTCTTGGTACTACTGCGATATCCACGAAATTGTTTAGAAGCACTCCTCAACCTCACCATAAATAATCCATAGATTAATTAGATTAGTTCGGTTTTTATTCCAATGACACAAACCACAAATATACCTACTTGTGGTGAAGTGTGGGCAACTGCAGGGGAAGAAGAGGAATGTCTGTAAAAAGTGCTCAAGTGCTATACGGTCAGAGTGGATAACTGCAGTAAGCAGAACACCAGTTGACAAGAGATGTGCATGATGAAGCACACGAAAACGAAGGACTAGTAATAATTCAAAGCACAACGACACG
>NW_007395228.1:0-1013 GCF_000475195.1 Diaphorina citri | reverse complement strand
ATAGGATAAAAAAACGAGAGAGAGAGAGAGAGAGAGAGAGAGAGAGAGAGAGAGAGAGAGAGAGAGAGAGAGAGAGAGAGATTTTATCTCTATTTTTTTATGGAGACCCGAAAGAGAATAGGGAGGAAGAGAAGGAGAGAGAAGGAAGAAGAAGGTAAGAGCGAGAGAGAGAGATACAACGAGAGTGAGAGAGAGAGATAGATATAGGGAGAGGGAAGTCAGGGAAGAGAGAGAAAGATGACAGACGAGAGGGAGGGAGAAGGTTAGGAGAGTGTGAGAGAGATAGGAAATGAGAGAGAGAGAGAGAGAGAGAGAGAGAAGGTAAGGGAGAGAGAGAGTATGACAGTGAGAGGGGGAATGAGAGTTGGTAAGGAGGAGGAGAGAGGAAATGAGGGAGAGAGACAGAGAGAGAGAGGTATATAGGGAGAAAGAGAGAGAGGATTGTGATAAAAATAATGAAAAATTTACGGAACAGTGATAACCTGAGAGCTTTAACCCTTTTTGGCTTTGTGGTCCTCTCCTCTGAAGGGACCGGTAGCATAGTGGGGTTTAACCCATTCTGGCTTTGTGGTTCTCTCTTCTGAAGGGACCGGTAGCATAGTGAGGTTTAACCCATTCTGATAGTGGTTTCCTGAACGGATAATGTCCGTCCTGGCTAGCTGTCTTTCTTCTCTTTTCCTTTTCGGGACGATAAGACCTTGGCAGTTAGAGTTCCCTCCATCAAACATCTTGAAAAATAAAAATGTATGGCACACTAGCGCCGTGGGTTCGAAATTCGACGGGTCCTTTCGGAACTAAGACCGGAGTTCCATAGATCAGTTGCGCTTACTTGGGTGATGTTTCAAAGTCATAGAGCAGGAAAAATGAGGACCAACGGAACTTTTCTTTTCCGTCTACGACTTCTAGATCCCGAGATAAATGGATTAAAAAAAAAACGGTAAATCGTGAACTTTGACGTCACGCCATACGCTCCCGTAGGCAATGACGTCACATCAAATGTCCCGAGCAAAGCT
>NW_007395227.1:0-1013 GCF_000475195.1 Diaphorina citri | reverse complement strand
TGTTCGCGGATTTGGCAATTATGTTCGCGGATTCGCGTCCCGAATCGACATTTTGGATATTTGGCAAGCCTAATGATAAGGCCTTCATTGTCACGGTTCCCTCAAGATAATAATAATAAATAAAGGTAAAAAGAACTTACCTTGGTGAAACTTACCTTTAGACTTGTAATATTTCATCAAAATTTCAAGTCTGTCCATTCCAACCTCTTGAATAGACTCACACCCATCTACTTGGTGTCATTCTGAAAAGCCACAAGAACAAGTGGAAAAAAATGAAAATCATAATAAAAACACAACCTCAGCCCTCAGTCTCTGTGGAAAATCTCACTAGAACCTGTCCATTTTAGCTTGAGATTTTTCCCTTCAAAGAGGTTGCAGCATAACAATATCTTTTCAAAGAGGTTGCAACGTACCTTCGCTTCGTCTCAGCTTGGGCAAAGGAGTCTGAGTGAGGTCTACAGTTCACAGAACTACTAGTTATGAACGCTATGAACCATCTAAATCCAAAATGGGTTCTATGAAAATCATAATAAAAACACAACCTCAGCCCTCAGTCTCTGTGGAAAATCTCACTAGAACCTGTCCATTTTAGCTTGAGATTTTTCTTTTCAAATAGGTTGCAGCATAACAATATCTTTTCAAAGAGGTTGCAACGTACCTTCGCTTCGTCTCAGCTTGGGCAAAGGAGTCTGAGTGAGGTCTACAGTTCACAGAACTACTAGTTATAAACGCTATAAACCATCTAAATCCAAAATGGGTTCTCCCATCCAAAATGACCTTATGAAACATCTCTTTCAAAGAGGTTTGATAGAGGGAACTGTAATTACTAAGGTTTTATCGTCCCGAAAGCGAAGAGACGAGGAAGACAGGATAGTAGAAAGCCAACCGTTGCGAGAACAAACCTCACTTGTTTAGGATAAAATCCGCAAACCTCATTTGTATAGGATAAAAGATAAAATCCAGCCATTCCGATAGAACATTCTGAATAAAACATATAAAGAAACATAGATTAC
>NW_007395226.1:0-1013 GCF_000475195.1 Diaphorina citri | reverse complement strand
GAGGTAGTACGTCGGGAGTGATGCACGGTCGTCAGCTGGGATAGTAACGTTGTATGATGAGACTGGAACGTGAACGAACGAAATCAAAGATTTATCTTTTTTCCGAAGAGGTTTGAGAAAGGGATGTAACAGAGATCTTATGGTGCCGAAATCGGAGAGAGAAGGGGAGGATAGGAGAAAGCCAAAAGGAAATCAAAGATTTATCTTTTTTCCGAAGAGGTTTGAGAAAGGGATGTAACAGAGATCTTATGGTGCCGAAATCGGAGAGAGAAGAAGGAGAGGATAGGAGAAAGCCAGCCGTTTCGAGAAAGAAACTTATCTCTTTAAAGTTTGCCCCGGGCGAGAATTGAACCCACGTAGATTCGTACAAGCTTAACCCATCTTTGCCCCTACACCTCAGGCTCAGAGTGGGCTTTTTGACTATGAGTTATTCTGAATAATCGAACCCACGACCTAACCGTAGTTTCGGGTTTGTAGTATTTCTCTTGCAACTTCTTTCTTATTGAGTGGTAGCGTGGATTTCTCTGTGTACTGTAATGCCTCCTCTAGAAGGAAAGATACCATGCCATAGTCAGTTTTTTCTGATGAGAAAACATTTTTTACTGTCCTTATCCTACCTATGATAGGAAGGAAAGTTAAGCATAATCCGCCATCACAAATGTGGTTCCCCGCTTAATATAACTTGACTTGGACTCGAACCACCAACCTCCAAATTCAAAGTCCACCGTGCTAACCACTGCACCACTGAGGTTGGTTGTTTTATTTATTAATTTGAAGTGTATATTTTCAAGTAAATCAAGTGTAGTGTTTAACGCGTTGAACTTCGTAATCTTGAGGTTGGTGGTTCGAGTCCAAGGCATAAAATTTTTTCAATGTGTATTAAGTGGGGAAACTGGGGAACGACATTTGGGACAGTTGTTTAAGTGTGTTTGTAACAATGTTATTGCTTTTTACTTTTCCTTTAGGAAGAAGGAAAGTAATTAATTCTGTAAAAAAAAAAAATAATAATAATA
>NW_007395225.1:0-1013 GCF_000475195.1 Diaphorina citri | reverse complement strand
TGCCAGTACAGAGAATGAGTACGAGGTGTCCTACACACCCACACAGGTGGGCGTGTATGATGTACATGTCCTGTGGAATGACAAACATATTGCAGGTATGTAGTCCACTCTGATATCTAATCACACCCTGGTACCAGCCAGTACAGAGAATGAGTACGAAGTGTCCTATACACCCACACAGGTGGGCGTCTATGATGGACATCAGGTAGACCTGACAAGTACACCTGATCAGGTCCTGCCAGGTTGTGTGTGCTCGTCAGGTATCAGGTAGACCTGACTGGGGGACCTTGGGCTTTTCAGCCCTTTCCCGAAATAACCTGGGAATAATTCTTACCTGTCAGGTTTACCGTACAGTGAGTAGCTGGCCTTGGAAACTGGTCCATTGCTAACCTGAGTCGATAGATACTATTCTAAATTTTATGAACCTTTTGTCCTACTTGTTTTCTACAGGGTCCCCATTCCGTTGTTTCGTAGTGAACGTAGATAAGATCAGGGTCCTAGGGGAATCTAACCTGTCAGGGTCCCGCCTGTCTCTACCTGTACATACGCCTACCAAAATAACACTGGATGTGTCGGAAGCCGGACCCGGTAAGTTATTAACCCGCCTTTGTAGTACTCGTCTGATAATCTAGATTGCGGGTTTAAATACCAGTCAAATGGCCATAGAACTTTATCCTCTTTTTTTGGCCAAGAGGGCCGAAGCAGTACGAAAACATAAATTTTAGAATTTCCTTTTATTTTTTATTATTATTGTTATTATTATTATTATTATTCTTTTTTTAAGAGGTTTGACAGAGGGAACTGTAACTGCTATGGTCTTATCGTCCCGAAATCGAAGAGAGAAGATCATTCCCATGCATGCCGCCCAGGCCTTCATACACACCCACCATCTGAGTCAGATGTTCTTGGAACAGGTGGCTAACTTCATCATGACTAATAGCAAGTCCAAACAGGGTCCAACAGTCACCCAGACACCCCCGAGTAGCGAATATTGTGATCCCTTCACAGGTAAG
>NW_007395224.1:0-1013 GCF_000475195.1 Diaphorina citri | reverse complement strand
TTTGGAAATAGACAAATTGGTGCAATATACGTAAACGTGCTCACGAAATTCAGGCAGTTTCAAAAGAACAAGGAAAAAATCATGAAGTAACTTAATCACAAGTACCTACCTAATTACCTAAGTACAAAAATACCTATGTAGACATCTACAATCTACATAGACAAATAGACATCATAGAAATCACACATATTACACAGGTATACTAAACTTGTGTATGTTCTAATATGATGTGTCCATCACGTGATTCCAAAAATCTTATTTATGAGCACGTGGTACCAACATTTGAAAATGAAACCACAATCATTATCATGAAAAATGAGACTAGATATTGTAGGTAAAAGGTAATAACTACACATACACATACAGTATAACATGCATTACTAGATTATTACAGTCCATTACCATGCCAAATACCAAAGTACATACATCATCCCCAGTCATCATTACCTATCAATTTCAATTTTATCATCTCGACCAGACACTGACGCTCTGGTCAACAGTCTCATGTTGATCCATTTTGGATCAGCTTTTGACTAAAAAGTCTTTGGTCAACAGTGCAATTTCTTGCATCAACATCAGTGCCTCATAGGTATCACCAAAGTATGGAAAAGTATCTTACAAGTGTAATAGCCAATGGAAAAGCAGAATTTTGAATTTGGACGAATTAGATCAAAATATGGAATTGTAAATACTTTTCCATACTTTGGTGTTATAGGGCACAGTCTGTTGACTTGGCCGTTGATCATTAATAGTATCAATTCATCGCCAACATCGTGTTAACTTTGATTGAATCATTACATTGAGTTCACAACTTCACACAATGAAATTGGCAACTCCAAAACCCACGGGCACTTGCTACACTTGAGAAGCTCAGGTTGAGGGTGTGGTTATGTACCGGGTTGAGATGAGCTCGGACGAGGTGAGATAGGATATTGTCTCTACAGTTTTGCATTGGAGTGGTAACTTAGGCAAGGATAGCATGGGAGTGTTGGGCATTTTTTCTGTCCCGGCGA
>NW_007395223.1:0-1013 GCF_000475195.1 Diaphorina citri | reverse complement strand
GCCGGTAAAAATTTTGCAACGGTTTGTCTGGAAATTGAGATTTTTCATTTTTCCAATGGGTTTTCCGGAGTTTTCCGGTAAACGGTATGGGATAAAGACAAACGGATTACACAGGATTTTTCTTCTTATCATGAGCTATCTAAAACCGGGCTGGCCGGTAAAAAAATTGCAAAGGTTTGTCTGGAAATTGAGATTTTCCATTTTTCAATAAGGTTTTCCGTAGTTTTCCGGAGTTCTCCGGAAAACGGTTTGGGATAAAGACAAACGGTTTTTACGGGATTGTTCTGCTCATTGAGAACTATTTAAAACCTGGCTGGCCGGTAAAACTTTTGCAACGGTTTCTCTGGATATTGAGATTTTCTATTTTTAATAAGGTTTTCCGGGGTTTTCCGGAAAACGGTATGTGATAAAGACAAACGGTTTTCACAAAATTGAGATTTTCCATTTTTCAATAAGGTTTTCCGTAGTTTTCCGGAGTTCTCCGGAAAACGGTTTGGGATAAAGACAAACGGTTTTCACGGGTTTGTTCTGCTCATTGAGAGCTATTTAAAACAGGGCTGGCCGGTAAAAATTTTGCAACGGTTTGTCCGGAATTTGAAATTTTCCATTTTTCAATAAGGTTTTCCGTAGTTTTCCGGGGTTCTCCGGAAAACGGTTTGGGATAAAGACAAACGGTTTTTACAGGATCTTTCTACTCATCAAGAGCTATCTAAAACCTGGCTGGACGGTAAAACTTCTGCAACGGTTTGTCTGGAAATTGAGATTTTTCATTTTCCAAAAGGGTTTTTCGGAGTTTTCCGGAAAACGGTTTGGGATAAAGACAAACGGTTTTCACGGGATTGTTCTGCTCATTGAGAGCTATTTAAAACCTGGCTTGCCGGTAAAACTTTTGCAACGGTTTGTCTGGAAATTGAGATTTTTCATTTTCCAAAAGGGTTTTCCGGAAAACGGAATGGGATAAAGACAACCGGTTTTCACGGGATTTTTCTTCTTATCAAGAGCTATCTAAAACC
>NW_007395222.1:0-1013 GCF_000475195.1 Diaphorina citri | reverse complement strand
TTGTGATATTCGGTAGTGATTATTTTATGGACAACTAACAGGACAATCATGTACCGAAGGACAGGAAGCTAAAGGAACACAAAGTTGTCTCTTGGACGAAAGACAATTTTCAAAACCCACGTGCTGTGGTTGTACATGGTATTGTGTACTTGTTGGTCTCATTTGCCGGAGACATTAAGGATCACCTAAGAACAGAACACAACATTGCAAACGAATCAAACAAGCATCGTATTTAACCTGATTGTCCCTAATTAGACATGCATTACTGGGGCTAGGGGGACTATAGCCAACACCTGATCCGATGACAAGTGAAGCCCATGTTCTAACCAACACTGTGGTTACACGAGTAGGTAGGGAATGTTTTGGCAGCCGAGTCTCCTAATGAATTGCTGGCTGTAAGCTCCAAGTTCCTAATTAACATCTTCGGTGAGGACATAAATTATACTTGGTAATGTACTCGGCGTACATAAATCTAACCAACGTACCCATTGCTTCCCTATGTGGAACACTATATGCTAATCCATATATTGGAACTTTGGTGAGACAATTGTCACCTCACACCACACACGTCCATTCAGATTCCCCAATATTCTGCTGCTGTTATTATTAATAGCAGAACTAAGCAAAGTAGATAATGAATGCTCCAATTATAGAGGAGTGTATTTTTAATTTACCTGAAAATAAGTGACCACCTCCTATGCAGCCACTGCTGAAGTCATTACCTCCCTTGGTGTATTGGTAGAAGACCTCAATTTTTCAAGTGATACCCTGATTTTGTCTGCAGCCCGTGATTATCATTAGATATTTTAATGTTGACTTAAGTAAAAAAAGATTTATTGAAATAATTACCTACTTTGTTGAAGAACAATAATATCTGAGCAACAATACGAGGTAGGAATGCAAGCTTCCAAATGAAACCAACATGACTACATGAGACACAACTCATGTGAAATCCTCGGTTACTTGAGTTCAGAATCTCTTTGATATCTTCTTCATATTCCACGCTAGATAAC
>NW_007395221.1:0-1013 GCF_000475195.1 Diaphorina citri | reverse complement strand
GTTGTACGTTCTACAGAAAAATGCATGACACACTAGCGCTGTGGGTTGGAAAATCGACGAGGCCTTTTGGAACTAAGCGGATTCGCTCACAATTCACGAGAATCCGTCAACCCGAGCTCACGAATCCGGGATTCAGAATTGTTTAGAAACCACCATAAGCAATGCAGGTATATTTAGGCTATGTGTGCATATTTTCTGATCCCTTTTTTTTCTATTTCCCATATATCGATATCGATATATTTGAGGGGCCGATATATCGATATATCGATTTATCGATATATTTGCAACTCATTTACATCCCTAATTCGACTTTTCGCCAAAATATTTGTTCCACTCGGTATATTTTTGAAAAAGCCGCGAAAACTCTGGCACAGACTTGTTTATTTTTTTCCCTCTTTGGAATCTTCGCGCATGCGCAGGACCTACGCATTTTAACGACCGCGCGCACTTTCGCCAGTTCGGCCAGTTTCGCGTTTCGCCATTTCATGTTCAAGAAGCTCCTCGTTTGCTTTTCCGAACAGTATTCATCAACTTAACACTCCGATTCGGTAAGTATTTAACCTAACCCTATAATAACACTAATCACTGCTCTAATTGTGAAAACTCCTTGCGTTTAAACTAACCCTAAGTACTTAAAATAACACTGGTCACTGCTCGTTCCTCTTTTTCGTGTTAATTTAATCAAATACTTCAAAACCGTAAGTCCCTTTGAATTCATTTTGTTGTTGTGCGTGTTTGCATGAACAGGAAAGCTGTTTTTAAACTTTTACAGAAGACCAGCCCACCAGCCACAGTTAATTAGAGGTTTCTATTAACCCTTTAATGCGCGGGTAACCCGATTTTTTTTTTTAAAAAATTATGACTTAGATCTAGGGTAGTTAAACACAAATATATAAGGAATTTTTTTTGGACTTGTCGTTCGCCTGCTACAGCCGGTTTTTCAATTTGTGCCATATATGGTACATTGCGCTATAAAGGTAATATAAAATCTATGAGAGAAAAAACAAGAGTTC
>NW_007395219.1:0-1013 GCF_000475195.1 Diaphorina citri | reverse complement strand
GTAATCAGGAGGGCGTGGGTTCGATCCCAGTCGAGGTATGGAATTTTATCCTCATTTATTTGAGAATTTGACCACATATAATAATGGAGCTCTAAGGGTTAGGTGGTAGAGAACGCCTAAGGCGTTAACCTCGCCTAGTGGAACGACGAACGACATCGATTCACATCGATCGACGGCCGTCGACTATGTGTGGACACACCTTTAGATCTAATAAAATGCCGCCAACCGTTGCACCGGTCTTAACCAATCCTTGTGTCGCATCCTTGTCACATTTGACAGCTACATAGTCTACATACCAAATTTCAAGTCTCTAGCTCTTACCGTTCTCGAGATATTTTGTTTACAGACACACGGTATTTTTAGCGGTATTTTTTTCATCCGAAGAAGAGATTATCCTCAAGCAATTATGGAATTTATGGACAAGGCGTTTGTTTTTTTCGTGATAATGATTATAAAATAAAAATAGCTCACCCCTAAGGGGAATTGAGTTAGTTAAATGCCTCCGTATATGACGTTATCCGTCACTGCTGTCACCATTAAACGAAGACTTCGAATGAAAGCTGTGAGTGACAATAAGAAATACAACAAAAAACGCTGTCAAAAAGTCTTTGATCCCTCTTCCTCCTCCTCCTTCTTCTTCTTTTTCTTAAAAACGCTGTCAAAAAGTCTTTGATCCCTCTTCTTCCTCCTCCTCCTCCTCCTCCTCCTCCTCCTCCTCCATGTTCAAATCTCAATGCTTCTTCTTGTGGAAATTTAGTTTAATACCGAAAAATGTGAAATTTTATTACGTTTGTCATATTGAAAGAAAGGAGACAGGGAAAAAAATATTCGACAAAAAAAAACGAAGGATGTGAAGAAGAAGTAGGAAGAGGAGGAGGTGGAGCAGAAGAAGTAAGAGGGGAGAGAAGGAAGAGAAGGAGGAGAAGAAAAGGAAAACAAAGAAGATGGAATTGTATTTCGGAAAGAGGAAATGGATGGAAGAAAAGAAACAGGGTTCGGTATACGTTAAAATA
>NW_007395218.1:0-1014 GCF_000475195.1 Diaphorina citri | reverse complement strand
CCACCAATTTGAGGACAATTGAAAAAGGAAAGTGAGAGGGGAGGATGGGTGGTGTAGAGCAGTGGTTCTTAACTCTTTGCGGCACGGTGGTATGAGATTCCTACCACTTAGAATTTGATTTTTCTAATTTTTTCACGATGGTAGGAATCTACTACCAGATACTCATTCTAATTCTATTGCTTACGATGTTTCCTACATGATTGCGCAGACGCCGGAACCTCAAACATGATTTTTGCTCTCCAATTATGGTTTTTATCAGAAAAAACACCGGTTTTGATTTTAGTAGTGAAATGAAAGTTTTGGAAGGGTGGTAAAATTTTTGTGTGAGTTTTAATTTATAATGGCCTAACAAGTTATATACTTTGAAGTGTGTAGGATCGTTTTTATAACACTTTAGTACATTATCAGTTCAAATAATTGTGTTTTTTTAGTTTTTGTGGTGGTATGTTTTACATACCACCGTGCAGTAAGTTGCATATTGGTATATACGACTTCAGCACAGTGAATACATTCTTTTTCTTTTTTCAGCAGTAATAAAATATTAATATATCCGGAGTCCACCGGGTTATATTTTGTCCCAAGAGGTGTGGAAGTTCTTCGAGTTGCGGCAATGTGTGAAAATGGGCTCAGTTGAAAAGTCATAGTGGAACTGTTATCCCCATTTGCGAAATGATCACCACAGATTACAGAACAGAAAGTATGCACTGATGGCATCAGTTAATATTCAAAGAAAGCTGTAAACAAGGATGGTCCAAATTCTACCACAAGACTGAAAACAAAGCCTTGATCCTTGGCTCTGCTCCATTATCCATACCAATTACTTCGTTTCTGATCCCTCTCCTAATCATTCCCAAGGTATCCTCTTCCTACTGGCGGGGACCAACCACTTCCCGCGGGACGTCCCTGTTAACGAGTTGAAAGTCGAACATAAAAAACTCGTCAGGTATTGCTTACGTCGGTTCAAGCATGTGGTCCTTTACCAGGTCCCTCCTATTCCCTTCCTCTTAACGAAAG
>NW_007395217.1:0-1014 GCF_000475195.1 Diaphorina citri | reverse complement strand
ATAATGTTTTTGTACTTTTTTTCTTTCTAAAACCATGTTGATTTGGATGTATTATATTATTATCTTCTACAAATTTCGATAGTTGCTTGTTTACATGTTTTTCAAATATCTTGACCATACATGAAAGCTCCGAAATAGGTCTATAATTCGAAAATGTTTGTTTATTTCCTTTTTTGTATACTGGTGTTACATTAGATACTTTCATTCCCTTGGGTATTGATTTTTCTTCTATCATTTTGTTTATAATTTTTTTCAAAATATTTTCCAACCATATAATGTTATTTTTAATATCTTTTGGTCTAATACCATCTTGTCCTGGTCCTTTGTTTTGTTTAATATCTTTAACAATGTTGAACAAATCAATACTTGTTATAGGTTTAATATCAAATATCTCATCCCTTGTATTTGTTTCTTCTTGTATTTCTATTTTTGCTTTCAAGTTTTCTTTTTTTCTTTTTATTTCTATTATCTCGTTCTTAAATGTCATATTAAAGTTATCAGCTATATCTTCAATTTTCATGTTTGTTGTTTTAAAATTTCTCAATATAACTTGTTCGTTGTTTCTTTTTACTTTGTTTGTTATATTGTCTATCATTTTCCACGTTTTCTTCATATCTCCTTTGCAATCTTTGAACTTTCTCGCATTTTCTTTTCTTTTAGCTTGTGTTATTTTATTATTAAGTTTATTCCTGAAATCTTTGAATTCTTTGTTTAAATTTATATCTGCAGGATTACGTTTTAATAGTTTCCACAAGTTATTCTTTGTCTTAATATCTTCTCTAATTTCTCTTGTTATCCAACTATTTCCATGATATTTTTTCTTAATTTTTATTACTTTTGTAGATTTGTCGTAAATTTCATTAAAAATCTTGACTGTTTCATTGTACAAACTTTCAGCTGTTTCAAAATTTTCAATAATACCATCCCAATTGTATCCACTTATTAATTCATTTATTTTATCTTCATTCGTACACTTTATTTCTATAATTTCATTTTCTTCAGATGCATTTATAT
>NW_007395216.1:0-1014 GCF_000475195.1 Diaphorina citri | reverse complement strand
ATTTAAAAAATACCGGTAAATCGTGAAGTTTGACGTCACGGCATACGCTCCCGTAGGCGATGACGTCATGATTCATTACTCCCGCTTCGTTTGTTTGTGCGCAAGCGTTTCTGCGCAGTTTGACGTGAAATCTGACGTCACATTACAACTCTTTGAACTTTTTCATTTGAACGGCAATTGAAAATGGAATTTTCGACCTTTTAAAGTTACTTTTTCGGAGTTTCCACCTCAGATTTGGATTTTTCACTACCTTTTAACGTAGGAATTGACCATTTATTAATAATTTTTACCCATTTGCAACTCCTCCATTGCGTATGAAAAAGTGGCTTTCAAGAGAAGAGTCCGGGGTTTCGAGAGATGAGCATCAGCTTTCTGCTAAAATTCCATTTTTAGTTTTTCCCTATGTTTGAGGCTGAGCAGTTAAGCATAAACCTCATCTATAGACTCAAGAATTAATCAGATTTTCGATAGGTAATTAAATTGGATTTCGGCTGAATATTAAAGGGCAACTTTAATGGGGCAATATTTTGAAACCTTCAGCCACAAATAAGAGCCTGATCCAATTAATAATCTATCTCTCTATCACATCATACACATATGTATCTATAATACATAGGTAGCTATTATAGTGTGTCCAGATCAATCTGACAGCAAAAAAATAGGCATTGTTGCCAAACATGTCACATGTGCAATGGTAGAGAATCTCTAAAAGGGGAAGCTATAATGCACAGTGCTTCCTCCGACAGTGAAACAAAGGTAAGGCGATATCCACCTTACCTGTTCTGGAATCCAACCTCTGAACTTAGAGCTACCTCTGCATTTTAGAAGAGAGAGTTTATCAAAAATAGACCTTTACCTGAATTACAACAATGTAAGGATTTCCTGCAATCTGATTGGTTCCTTCATTTTGGGTTGATGACTCATTGCTGTCACATAATCTGGATGAACTATATACCTCTACACCAACCTATATATACATAATGCATGTGGACTTTGTTTTTTAACGTTGATAGA
>NW_007395215.1:0-1014 GCF_000475195.1 Diaphorina citri | reverse complement strand
CTTCCAATTTGGAATTGATGTATTGCTTCACCTTTTGTTTCTCCATCAGCTGTAATAATATGATGAAGACCCAGTCTATTTAGTTTGGAAGGTAACCTGCCTTGTAAGTGCTAGATCGCGGGGTCGATTACCGCGCCGCGGCGAAATTTATCCTAAATAGATAAGATTTCGGGACCATAAGACTTCCTTTGTTACCTCTACAAACCTCTTAAAAAAGCCCTTTTACCTATCTTCTTTCATATGTTCACATATTGTTCAAAGTTCATATTGTCTAAGGATATAGTTAAAATGAAATTACCTTCATTTCTTTTTTCTCCTTTTCCATTGCACGTTTCTTTTCTTCTTGTTGTCTCTTTTGAGCTTGTTCTTCTTTTAATTTCAAAGCCTTGGCGAGCTGAAACAATAATTCAACTTATTGAGAACAAGACCTAGGATTTTCCCATTTAGAAATCTAGTGATTTTCAAGTCAAATCTAGTGATTTTTTTCCCTCGAATCTAGTGATTTTTTAAAATTTGGAGTGGAGACCCTGATTCCAGGTTTTCCTGGTGGGTGGGTAGGTAGGTGATGGGCTGATGGGTGCGGATTTGAAATTTGTCAAGGTGCAAAATAGTTTACGATATGTTTGACCACTGGCGTATATCCCCGAGGGAGGATTTAGGGGCCTTGCCGGGACAGATTAGGGGCCCCCAAATGCCCATGTTTTAGCGCACGAGGGCGTTGTTTCGAGTCCCAATCAAGGCATCCAAATTTATGATCTCTCGCACAATGGAAGCGTCACGTCACTTACAGAATATTTTCATAGGATTGGATTTTCATGAGTCCAACTCCAAACAGTGAGACCGCGCTACTACTCGTAAAATTAATAGGTAGGTACCTAGTCAAATTTATTGCTAGAGCATCAAGATCGTATCTACGCAGGTAGTGTTATAATTATTTATGCAGTAAAATATTCATCTTTTTGTCTTCTTACCTACTTACGACAGATATTTGATATTTTACCTACAACCTACATA